>NC_054380.1:46193906-46466406 GCF_017654675.1 Xenopus laevis
AGAACTATAACTAGTGTATGTGTTTTGAAACACAAATGGGGAGCGGAGGAGGTTGCTGAAGTAATGTGAGCTGATGAAGTATTCTGGAAGTGATGAAACAGAAACCTATTTAGCTGCAAGCTGCTTGGCAAATTTGTGTGATTTTTTTTTTTTTTTTTACCTTGGGCCTAGAAAAGAAAACGACGAGTGTCTTAAGTCACTGATGGCGTGTTTGTTGCCTTCAGTTAACACAAATTCCAGGACTTGGCATGCCGTTCAGCTGTGTTTGCTTCGCAACAGTATCTCTTTCTGGCTTCCCGTAATGGCTCAAATATTAATACCCCACGAAGCAATGTTCTTTTTCCTGACATTTAAATGTCAAATGTAGGGAGGTGAAATAAATCAATTGTTTTTCTGTTACTTGCAGCAGGTAAAAGTCTGAGGTTTTTTTTTACATATTTCAAGATCATGAGAGTAAGGTTTTCTAAATGAGAACAGTAAGATTCTTATTTAGAATGTTATATCTAAAGAGAACTTTTTTTAACTTGACAAGAAAAATACAATTTTGTAAATTTCAGTAATCTCCAAAAATAAATAAAATACAATTCACCTAGATTGTGCAAAAGATGTAACCTGACAATCTACTTTTCCACTTTCCTTTCTACCTTCTGGAAAATGTGTTACTAGGCGACACGTTCCCAGTTTTAAGGTTAATTATCGCAGTCGAGCCTGATGTGTCCCAGGTTCTCACTAGCTTGTCTGTGCTACTGAAAATGCTTTAGTGACGGGAGCTAAACCAATGTTTCTGTGCCACTTTATTTTTTTTATGCTATGACATCAGCCCAAAAGGTGGACAATGTTTTTGATGGGTCACCAACTTCAAAGAAAAATACCTATTGTGTACCACAATTTTCGAAAGCCTGCATAAAGCAAAATACTATTGTATAAAAGGTCACTGCAGCTTAATTTTTATTAAAAAGATATAAAAGATATGTTTCCCATCCCCTCCAAATTCCATATAGGTGTTACTGTTTTACCATCTACATTCATTTCAACAGCCTTCCTGTTTTTTTAATACAGATTAGAAGCCACAATGGGTGTGGTCTGATATTTGTTGTTTTTCTGGCTGGACTGGGCATTTGTGTAAGGCCGGTGGAGAATCCACTCCCCCGCTGCTCCTGTTCTTATGCTCTGCCTGCACCTTGGTCTCAGCTTGGGTGCAAGCAAATGCGTGGGATTTCTGCACCAAAACGCAACATTTTGCATTTTGTGCAAAATCTGCTCTGCCTACAGCCCCAGCCTACCTCTCCATAACAGAGATAGGCAACAATATGTAATTTTTTTAATTTTATTTTTACAATTTTTAGAAAAAATAAATCATTGGTGTAGTTTGCATTTAAATAGATTACGATTTTTAGGGTTCTTATCACACTATAAAGTAGTAATAATGAGCATATTTTGAGGATGTGGCTTTAGCTATCACTGTTGTGGTTTCTCAATGGTTAACATTACATGGAAGCACCTTCTAGCTGATCTTTGCACTCAACAAGCATGTTAATGTCAGTAAACCATCTATTAACTCTGGGAATACAGCCAAATGTTCATAAAATATTCTTTTGTGTTATAGTTACTGTAGCATGTAGATTGCACGTGCAGTTCTCTTAATAATTCATTTCGCCATGAATAACGCATGCGTCTCACTGTGTAGTTCCTTGGGGATTGGCTGTTCATGGTTGTCGCTCTTTGGTTCTGCTGGGTTTACAAATATGTGAGGCAGCCTAATTTTGTCACAATTCCAAGCAACGATTCTTATCCCTACTGTGTGTAAAAGATTGACTTCTCAGTTAGCTCTTGCCACAGCATTTCATAGGGCTTGTAGTTTGTGTGTTTTGTAGAAAATCAAATGAGCAGAATGCACAAACTGCATTTCATTTTCTTCAGGTTTGTGCAGAGATTTGACTTTGCTATTTAGCAAATTAAAAACTTTTGTTTGATCTAATGAACGCAGGGAAGCTATTAAAATCCAACTCATAATTTATTAGTTTTGAAATGAATATTGAGTTTCAGAAACTTCACAGCTTACTCAGGTTCCAGTGATAGGATTATACTGATTGGATTTTACTGCTGAGATACATGGACCAATTGGCTGAGGATAGAATCACTACACCAAGGTGGTCCTTACCTGGCAGGATCTATAAACCTGGCCATAAATGAGCAAATGAGGTGGCAATGTGGTCTGGGAGGACCGAGCCAGCAGCTTTTATTAACTTTTGTATGGGCAGCATTAGGAAGTGATTATTTAACTGTGGGGCTGATTTGTCAGACTTTTTCATTCCAACCACAAACCTCCCAACTGTCCCGTTTTTCACAGGACAGTCCCGATATTGACAGCTCAACCCGCAGTCCCGAATTCTTACTGAAATGTACTGACTTCATCATCTCATGAACAGCCAGAAAAAGATATTTAGTTTCTGAAACTTAATTGGCTTTTGGCAGAGAGCCCAGAATATGTGCCAGGTACACTTAGATACTTTTGTAAAACGTTAATATAAACACATAAGCAATTGTAACAATTTAAAATAAGCAGGTCTCCTGGGGAAACAGACTTGCAGCTTAAAGGGCAATTTACATTCATTAGCAAAACGGTAATAACACATAACCACAGAAATGTGTTAAAACTTTCATAACCTGCCAAATTTTGTAAAATTAACATGGTAATTAGGGTGTGTGGTCACAAAAATGGGTGTGGTCAAAGAATTTCTTTGTGCTGCAAATATTTTTGTCCATCTTTCTATTTCCTAAATGTTGGGAAGTATGCAACCACACCTTGGAAGGGAGGTCCAGTCTGTGGTCAGGGTGCCCATTAGTGCATATCAAGGTTACACATAAAAAAAAATCATTGATGCAGCAGCCATTTAGCCACAATTCCAATAGCACAGCACAGTACTTGCCCAAATCACACATTCACTTTCTAGCTGTGCACACCTAGGAAAACAAATGAGCATTCTTACCATATTTGCCTTCTGGGCCCTAACCCTCATTATCGCCACCTACAAAGCTCACTGTGGTAGGTTTCCGAAGGGCAGATAGTCCTTCAATTTGGGAATTACTGCCATAAGGGTGTGCAGTAGTGACTCAAACCATAAACAGGGCCGGATTTACATAGCGCTCTCCCCTAGGCCCGCTGCCATTCGTTGCCCCTGTTCCTTCCTCTTAATAGGTATAGGTGCACAGGAAATTGAAAAAATTATTGTAACTCCAGCACATCCCCAGTGTTTTTGAACCAATGTGGGTGTGGTTGGGCAGCATGCCGCCCCCTAAAACCCTGCCACCCTAGGCCCAGGCCTTGGTGGCCTTTCCACAAATCCCGTCCTGACCATAAAGTGTGAAAACCACCAGTCTGAACGTGAGATTGTTAGACTGGGTTGCTTTTAAACATTCATAGCGGGAATTTTTTTTTAAAACATTCGAGTCAAGAAAGCTAATGTTCATATACTATGATTTCATGGAAACCGTTAATTTTGAATTCCCACATTTTAAGTGTTACAAATGCATTTTTTTTATTTGTGCTCCCATCAATTTGAATATGTCTCACTGGGTAATTTTCCCACATTGCATGCTAAATTTTCCTAATACGTTTTTTGTTAATAAAAAGGTTTAAACAGTAATCTTTTAAAATAAATAAAAAAATAAAACTAACTGTTGTACATTCTGTAGTACATTGAAGATGTTTCCATGGATAACACAAAATGTAAGTTTTAGATGTTTATAAATTTGTTATACCAACATGTAAGTCTCAGTAGCCTGTGGGCTTTTATACATCGATTGGGACGTAGATGTTTTTCTTCGACAAGTTAATTACTTTTGTATAATTAAATAATTCTGAAGTTGATGCCAGGGAAGAGAGTCCATTTTATTGCTAATGCTGTTAATTAGTTTTTGATGGCCTTGATTACATTTCAGTCAGTGCAGTTAAAATATCTCTCCTTTATTTTAAACTTCTTTTCATAGTTTAACACAGCATATTCCTCCAGTCTACAGTCAATTCAATCTTTAATAGAATACATTGTAGTAAGAAAACCAAAGGGCTTTGAAAAGACTTTCCTTAATCAAACAATGTTTTTAAAAGCAAATAAAATTTAAGAATTAGCAGTAAGTTAGAAATCCATATTAACCAGCAATGCGTCTAGCCCATAATTCCAGATATACTCAAAATCACTTAAAGGGTCATTAACTTAATTTTTTATTTTCTATATGAATTTGTCTAGTAGAAATAATTTGTATTCTTCAAAGTTTTGTAAAGATATTACTAGCTCAAATTGACTAAACAGCCACAGCATGCCTAGCAGGTTGGACATGCTCCACATATCATCTGGGGGTTGCATACCTCCCAACTGTCCCTTTTTTCGTGGGACAGTCCCAGGTTTGTTACTGAAATGTCCCGATTTTCTCTTTGATCTCCTGCACCGAACAGCCAGAAAAAGATACAATGTTTATAACTTAATTTGCTTTTATCTGGGCCAAGAATATGTGCCAACTGCAACTTATTTTTTGTAACAATTTGAGATAAGCAAAGAAGCAATTGTAACAATTTAACATAAGCAGGTATCTTGGAAACTGTGACTTGCAGCTTAAAGGGCAATTCACCTTCATTAGCAATACTGTATTAAAGGAATAGTTCAGCGTTAAAATAACAGTGTAAATAGGCTGTGCAATATAAAAAAAATGTTTCTAATATAGTTAGTTAGCCAAAAATGTAATGTATAAAGACTGGAGTGACTGGATGTGTAACATAATAGCCAGAACAATACTTCCTGCTTTTGAGCTCTCTAACTCTGAGCTAGTCAGCGACTTGAAGGGGGCCACATGGTACATTTCTGTTCAGTGAGTTTGCAATTGATCTTCAGCATTCAGCTCAGATTCAAAAGCAACAGAAATGACCCATGTGGCCACATTTCCACTGAATTCCACTTAGCCTGTAATTGTTATGTCCATCAGCAAATAGGTCTGCTTGTAGAAGCTGTGTCATAGCTACACATTACTGTTCTACTGTATAAGCCTTGCCGTTTGCTTGATAAAGTTTAAAGAAAACGACTTCTGTGCTTATTTCCTTTGAGTACAAAATGCTAAGTTCTTTAACACATTTTCCTGTCATTGACACAAACGGGGCAATGTAATAAAAGTTGGTAACGGAAAAACTATTCGCAATGCGAAAAGTTATGCCTTTGCGTGAACAAATTTTGCTTTGCGCAAATTTAATATAGCTTTTGTGAACACGGAAATTGTTTAGCGACCACTTCCGACTGTACGAATTTTATAGTTTGCGCCAATGCACCGTAAATGTAGTAAAACTTCTTACTGAAAAAGTCGTTGTTTGCTCTAAAAGATTACAACACCTTCAAGCACTTCTTAAGAGTGCCCAACTAAAATTCACAATGCAAAATTAAAATTGGCAATGTAATAACAGTTTAAGGCACAATATTACATTGCAAGATGTGGATTTTTATTCTTATTGGTGTGAATTGCGATTTTAATTACATTCCCCCCAAATTTTTGTAAGAATGCCATACATTTTTCTCTGTGCCATTGTCTCCTACTGTCCTCTTTCTGTATCATGCAGGAAGGCTGAAGTCAGCAACTTTGGTGAAATGTAAAGATTTCAGGAAAATAGAAGTAGCAATGTTGTGTAACAATGTGCTCAGATGCCTGGATGAGGAAGTGAAAATGCTGATGGATAAAATTCTTTTGAACATTGCAATGGCAGCTTTTTGCAGCTGGTCCATGGTTTCAAATGTGACATAGAAGAAGTCTCTTTGTGTTAATAGAATAACAAATACATACACTGCAAGAATATAGGGTGTGTTCAGTAATTTTGTTCTTTATAACAAATTAAAACTCTAAGAAAAAAAAAAAAACATTTAAGGGAAAATACCACCCTTTTATGAAAAATTTACTTGTCGGACTATTACTGAAGATTTAAAATTTTGCAGCAATCCAGTGTCTCATACACACAAAACAGGTTTGTACAAAAGATTTTAGTTTCCTAAATATTGTGTATACCCCCTAAATATTGGGTGTTCTTGTAATTGTAGCATAGGGCAAATCAGTATACTTTTCCTATATTCTTAATTATTTAACTTTCATTTAATTTGTTTTAGGGATGCACCAAATCCAGGATTCAGTTCGGGATTCAGCCTTTCAGCTGGATTCGGATTTGGCCGAATCCTTCTGCCCGGCCGAACCGAATCCAAATCCTAATTTGCATACGCAAATTAGTGGTGGGGAGGGAAATTGCCTGACATTTTAGCACAAAACAAGGAAGTAAAAAGTTTTCCCCTTCCCACCCTTAATTTGGATATGCAAATTTGGATATGGTTCGGTATTCGGCTGAATCTTGTGGATTCGGTGCATCCCTAATTTATTTATTCTGTTTATTCTACTGTGTATGTGTTTAATAAACATAACAAGGCATTCAAATCTTTCAGGCACGTGTAAAACTTTTGTCTATTGTCTGTTTGCTGCCGCCTGCTTTGCTGACGAGAGAGAGAGAGAGAGAGAGAGAGAGAGAATGTTACATTCTTAACTTTATCTACTCAAAATAGCTGCTGATGTGGAAGTCCAAATTTGCTGTTCCTGTCATAATGAAAGTCACAAATAGCATATGAGAATTTGCCACAGTCTGTCTACTGTGGAAATGCAATTGCTTCCGAATCAGCTGCTCTATTAAATATCTCCCCAATCATCTGTTGCTGACTTTCTGTATTTGCTAAACTAAATTCATCAATGCAGGTACTATTTATGCCACTGTAGTTTCCTGTAATGGCCAATTAGTTTAGGTCAGTATACTGCAAGTTAAGGCGGCCATACACAGGCTGATTTAAAGGGGTTGTTCAACTTTAAATTAACTTTTAATATGATGTAGAGAGTGATATTCTCAGACAATTTGCAATTGGTTTTCATGTTTTATGATTTGTAGTTTTTGAGTTATTTTGCTTTTTATTCAGCAGCTCTCCAGTTTCTCGCCATTTCAGCAATCTGATTGCTAGGGTCCAAATTATCCTAGCAACCTTGCATTAATTTGAATAAGAGACTGGGATATGAATAGGAGAGGCCTGAATATAAATACAGTATAAATATTTGTAGCCTTACAGAGCATTTGTTTTTAGATGGTGTCAGTGACCCCTTTTGAAAGCTGTAAAGGGTCAGTAGAAAAATGCAAATATCTATATATATATATCTATATATATCTATATATATATATATATATATATATATATCTATATATATATATATATATATCTATATATATCTATCTTCCAAACTTATTAAAACTAATTAGAGTTTTGATTATATTCTAAATTTGGGGGAAAAAAAGCTTTTAAAATAGCTTACAATAGTTACATAGTTATATGACGGACTGCTTTATTGTACCTTCACAATATGTTGTTGGAAAATTGGAGCTTTATGAGCTCCGCATGTATTTTATTATCACATTCTTAAGCATAAAAAAAATACTTGTAGTTTTCTGCTGTGAGGAAATTAATGTGAGTAGCTCAGTGTGGGAACTTGCCAGTTTGGAGCTTATCATTTTTATAGCTTCCTTCCAGCATTCACCAATGTGAAAAAGAAACTTCTAACAGGAATAAAATCTGGTGTCGACTTTGGGGGTGATTTATAAACACTACAAGATTTGCACGTGGGCAGTAACTGGAAGCAACCAGTGCAGGTAGAATAATAAAAGCAAATATTAAATTGGCTGCTGTGGGTGCCCAGGTGCAAATTTGTCCAGTGTTTTTTAGACAATGCAGTACAGGTATGGGACCTGTTATCCAGAATGTTTGGGACCTGGGGAGTTCTGGATAACTGATCTTTCTGTATTTTGTATCTTCATACCTTAAGGCTCCTAAAAAATCTTCATATAAACATTAAATAAACTTAACAGACTGGTTTTGCTTCCAATGATATCTTAGTTTGGATCCAGTACAAGGTACTGTTTTATTATTATATAGAAAAACAAAAAAAATTAGATTTTGATAAAATGGAGTCTATGGGAGATGACCATCCGGAGCTTTCTGGATAACTTGTTTCTGAATATAGGATCCCATAATGCTATGCCCTATAGCCTATAAAGGTATGGGAACAGTTATTCAGAATGCTCAGGACCAGGGGTTTTCTGGATAAGCGATATTTTCATGATTTGGATCTTCATAATTTAAATTTACTAAAAAATATTTAAACATTAATGGACCGAGATAGGATAGTTTTGCCTCCAGTGAAGCTTAATAATATATTGGTTCTGGTCAAGTCCAAGTTACTGTTTAAGGTTCCAACTTACATTGTTTATTTAAAACTTGATATCAGACTTTGTATAAACAAGTAACAAAAAAGTTACTTGCTTTAAGGCCAGCTCTAACACATTGCAGTCTGATCATCCAAAATAATTATCCAAAGGCACCACACATAATTTCTACTTCTGAGAAACGAGGCAGGCTCCACTAATCTCTGGTGCCAACAAGCCATTTTACCACTAATATTGTGTATAACTAGTTGATGTTTATTATAAGTGTGCTAAATGTGCCTAAATCAAGTATGTGAATCATAACCCTCGAGCCATAGAGTACGTTATATATTACATATTAAATCATAAGCATGCATAGATGAAGTGTTCATCAAAATGAATAAAATGGTATCATTTGGTCTTCTAAGTATGTTAATTTGAGATGCATCTTTTCTACATAAACCAAACTGAATGAGTTCAGGTAAAAAAAAAACTCTGGGGGGGGTTGTATTCGGCGGTGGTAATCTTCTTCAAAAAGTCTGTTGTTTCAAATGAGTAAGAGAAGGGTGAATAAGTAAAGCCTGGAAAGTAAGATGGGACTGAAATGGGGCCTATACATGATGTGGTATAAGGATGCTGGTCAAGGGAAATGCAACAGAAATTATTTGCATTTTCTTAATTTCCATTCCATTGATGGTGATTTTGAACCTTTTTTCTGCAACCCACAGAGCTACAGAATCTGCAACCCTTTCCCCTTATATGCGAATTGATATGGTACAATCAGTTGCCACTTAAACAGTAGTTAAAGGAACAGTAACACTAAAAAAGTTAAAGTTTCTTTGTATTGTAGTGTTGTGCTGCACTGGTGAAACTGATGTATTTGCTTCAGAAACAAAACTATAGTTTATATCAGTGGTCCCCAACCAGTAGCTCGTGAGCAACATGTTGCTCACCAATACCTTGGATGTTGCTCCCAGTGGCCTCAAAGCAGGTGCTTATTTTTGAATTCCAGACTTGGAGTAAATTTTTGGTTGTATAAAAACCAGGTGTACTGCCAAATAGAGCCTCCTGTAGTTTGCCAGTCCACATAGGGGCCACCAAATTGCCAATCACAGACTGTATTTGGCACCCCAGGACCATTTGCATGCCTGTGTTGCTCCCCAACTGTTTTAATTTTTGAATGTGGCTCATGGGTAAAAAAAAGGTTGGGGACCCCTGGTTTATATAAACAAGCTGATGTGTAGCCATGGGGGCAGTTTAAAAAGGAGAAAAAGCACAGGATACACAGCAGATAATCTCTGTAGTATACAATGGAATACTTCAGAATTTATCTGTTGTATAATGTGTATCCTGTGCTTAAATGGCTGCCCAAATGTCTACACAGCAGCTTGTTTATATAAACTATAGTTGTGTTTTTCAAACAAACACACTATTTTACCAGTTCAGGGCAACAGTACATTTTACTATTATTCCTTTAAAACACTTTAATTTTTTGGTGTTACTGTTCCTTTAATCATCTTACAGCCGTAACAGAATATAGCCCTGATTGTAGGCATCTGGGTCTGTGATGCATTTTTTATTTTGTAATCCAGTGAGCAAGTCTAATTGCTATGCAATCAGAAACACAAAGTGTAGCTACATAGAGCTACAAAATGAGCTGCAATCATCTAAACAAAAAAGGAAAATTCTCCCATGTAAGCATACTCGATTATTGGCATTATTTTCTCTTTTCTGTTTAATTACAGGTGGCTGGCTGAGAACAGAATTTATGAATGTGACCCTGAAACATCAGCCAGGCTTTGTTGTTGTTGAGTACTGGCAACCAGAGAACTTCTAGCCGCATTGTGTGTCTCATTGATAATGGTTAGAGCCAGAATAGCTGTTAATTACGGTAGCTACTTTTGTTTGATGTGAAAAGTAGTGGATCCTTATTTCTGTTCGCACTGGCTATAGGATTCAGCTGAAAATTGTATTGAATAGTTATACCGTGTTACGTTAAAGGGATACTGTCATGGGAAAAAAATTCAAAATGAATCGGTTAATAGTGATGCTCTAGAAGAATTCTGCACTGAAATCCATTTCTCAAAAGAGCAAACAGATTTTTTTTTTTAATATTCAGTTGTGAAATCTGACATGGGGCTAGACGTATTGTCAATTTCCTAGCTGCCCCAAGTCATGTGACTTGTGCTCTGATAAACTTCAATCACTCTTTACGGCTGTACTGCAAGTTAGAGTGATATCACCCCCTTCCCTTTTTCCCCCCAGCAGTCAAACAAATGAACAGTGGGAAGGTAACCAGATAGCAGCTCCCTAACACAAGATAACGACTGCCTGGTAGATCTAAGGGCTAGTCCACACGGGGAGATAGCGACGCGTTTGCGGTCGCGGCGACAAAGCGCCGCGACCGGCGCAGGCGACAGTTTTGTATGGGCGCCTATGTAAAAACGCCTGTGCTAACCACACGAGGCGATGCGCTTTTCAACAGTCGCCTGAAAATGCCTCGCCAGGCTTTTTCAGGCGACTGTTGAAAAGCGCATCGCCTCGTGTGGTTAGCACAGGCGTTTTTACATAGGCGCCCATACAAAACTGTCGCCTGCGCCGGTCGCGGCGACTGTCGTGGCGCTTTGTCGCCGCGACCGCAAACGCGTCGCTATCTCCCCGTGTGGACTAGCCCTAAGAACACCACTCAATAGTAAAAACCCATGTCCCACTGAGACACATTGTTACATTGAGAAGGAAAAACAGCAGCCTGCCAGAAAGCATTTCTCTCCTAAAGTGCAGGCACAAGTCACATGACATGGGGCAGCTGGGAAATTGACAAAATGTCTAGCCCCATGTCGGATTTCAAAATTGAATATAAAAAAATCTGTTTGCTCTTTTGAGAAATGGGTTTCAGTGCAGAATTCTGCTGGAGTAGCACTATTATTAACTGATGCGTTTTGAAAAAAAACATGTTTTCCGATGACCGTATCCGTTTAACTCTTTTTAAGCATTTTAGGCCCGTGAAAATAATTTATACATTTTGCTCACCTTGGAAACTTGGAAAACCTTTCGTGGTAATACTAAGTATTTGGTCCTCCAAATTTGTGTGCATGGAGCACATTCAAGAGTTCTATAGAATCCATTGTATGAGATTGACATTTTACGCCATCTGTATTGCATAGTCATCCCACTTAATAAAAGTCATAGAGCTGTGCTTTGATTAACACCTTTTCATATTTGTATATGGCGACTGCCACCCCCCAGGCGATTTTTCATTATAGCAAGGAGAAGCCGTTCGAGGAGATTAGTCGCCCCAAAGAAGAGGCGATTAGTCGACGAGCAACTGAATCTCCAGCTGTGACCTTACCCTTAGTGATTGTATATTGCTCAGAATTAAATTTTTTTCATTGATGCGCAATAACAATATGTGGAGGAACTCTTTAAATGTTCGAACTGATAGGGATGAGGTAAAACAGCTTGAGAGCCTTTACAGCGACTAAGATGTTAGTTGTCTTTCATTTCTGTAAATGCAAATGTCCTTGTGCTAGCTTTTTCTTCTACATAATGTCCTGTAATTAAGTTCCTGCTATCACAAATAAACTGTGCTTTTCATATAAAGGTAATTTACTGGCAGCAATATTGGACTCATTGTTGCTGTATTTCAGCAAGTTGTGATTTAGTAAAATTTTATTTTTTTTTGAAGGCCCCTCCTGCCAGAGCAAATAGGTTAAGTTTATTTTGCAAATGCAGAATTCTTGTAGAACTCTAACAATGCCAAAGTACCCATCATAATTTATGTAGTTTCAAGAGGTGATATACCCTGCAGGATTATAATAGTTTATTGGGTTCCTCTCTATAATAAATGTAGCCAGTGCTGGTTGTTACATAGAAGCACAGCTTGAAAAACTACCGTAAGCAGGAAGAAGATTTTCCTGTACATGAGATTTGTATTTATTAACCTCACTTTCCTTCGTACTCTAAAGTTTTCACATTTTATTAACTGGGCAATCAAAATATAGATGGAAAACTGTGCTTAGCACCGGCATTGGAGTTGTGGGTTTTTTTTTTACAGTGAGCGCTGTGAAGATGTGGAATTCTCTCCCTGAAGCTGTCATATATGCTGATACATTAGATAGCTTTAAAAAGGAGTTGGATGGCTTTTTAGAAAGTGAGGGTTATGGAAGATAGCTCATAGTACAAGTTGATCCAGGGACTAGTCCAATTGCTATTTTGGAGTCAGGAAGGAATTTTCCCCCCTCTGAGGCATATTGGAAAAGCTTAGATGGTTTTTTTGGGTTTTTTTTTGCCTTACTCTGGATCAACTAGCAGTTAGGCAGGTTATATATAGACTAAAAAGGTTGAACTTGATGGATGCATGTCTTTTTTTTCAACCTAACTTACTATGTAACTATGATTCCCTTGTACACTAGTCATGGGCATTAATTTTATTTTTATTTTCCTCTGTTGTATTAGAAGAGAAATCGGTGACATGAGTGGAAAAAGGTTATATATTTGTTCAATCGCTGACAAAAACTGATCTCTAAGTTCAAAGGGACTGTGATCAGAAAACCATAGCACACTTTCACAGCCCAGTATAGATAGATATATATATAGATAGATAGAGACATATATAGATAGATAGATAGATATAATATATATATATAATATATATGGATCAGCACTCACAAGGCTCTGGAAGGGCTGAAACATTAGTCCATAGTTCTTTAATAAATTATTATTTGTTTTTCTAAGACCTGTGAGTGCTGATCCTCTTTTTGTTTTGTATAATCCATTTAATGATCCCGCACCCTGGCATCCCTTGGAATATATATATATATATATATATATATATATATATATATATATATATATATATATATATATATATATATATATATATATATATATATATATATATATAATGACTAGGCATTAGAAGTACCATGAAGACCAGTGCTGTGCCATGCAGAGTTGTCTAAGGAAGAGGTTTGCTGCTTTTCCTGAAAAATACGCAAAAATGTAAATGACAATTAGGTATGGGGAATAAACGGCATTTTCCTGTGATTAAGTCAAACCCCTTCCCCCCCATAGTTACTGTTGACCTATTGTTACGAGGAAAGTCTTGTGATTTAACATTTAACTGGTTTTCAGTCCATGTGGGATCTGTATTATAATCAGATTTAAATGAAATTCTTTCTGTATGTATACCATTGTCAATAATTTATCACAAATTAAATGGCTTCATTTTGCAATATTCTGTTAAAAATGTTATGCACTGACATTTTTTTTTTAACTTGTTAATCCATGAGCATTAGTGAAAAGAATTTATTATAAAGGGCATCTTCAATTTGGCAAAAGAGACGCACTGTTTTTTGGTCTTCACTGAACAGTTCTCATAGGGCAGCAGAGACTGAATTTTAAAATGTAATTTAAAGTGTAAGTGTTTATTAAACAAATACGTGATACATAATGCCTGGACTTTGCTTCTGCTTACAAGCGTCCACTTTAGATTTTACTGCATTAATGAAAAGTGGCAAAGGAAGTGTCCACACAGAGGACAGAAATGGATGCAAATCGATTTTAGACCTCTCATAGCGAACCCTATAATTGTATGCATTCAGAGTTGTACCCAAACATGCTTTTTTTTTTTTTCTTTTCCTTGGACATTATATCCTGTACAACTTCCTTTGTGTGAACTTTTGCCATTAGAAGCACAGTAGGAGCAGACGTCTTTGCTAATTTCCCTGGCTAAAAATGCACAATTAAAGCGGTGCATCAGCAGGGGTTAGGACAATCAGTGTATTCTGACGCTTAGTCTTACAGGATTGCTGCTGTTGTTCAAACAGATAATTATTGTATCGTTTGAAACCTCTTTTCTGCACAGGGCAATGCTTCTAATGCTTCCAGCTAATTAAGAAAAAAATCAGATTGTCAGGTTTTATAGCTTAGCTGCCTGTTTTGATTTTGTTGTATACGGATTTAAATTCATCGCATCTCTTAAAACTGTGTTGTCGGTGTAGTTGGTGTTATTTAAGGAAGTTTAGTATGTTTAAGCTTTGTTCTACATGTAAAAACAGTGTTTTGTTAAATAGATTTTTGAAGGTTCACATACTTTTTAAACAGCTGTATTTCTGTTTTCTCACTCTCTACATCATACTTAAAGTTAATTCAAAGGTGAACAATCCCTTTAACAGGCTCACTGGCGGAACTACTGGGGGAGCAGGGGGTGCGTGCGGACCAGGGCCCGCACCCCCTCGGCCCCCCGGCAGCCCGCTCGCCACTGAAATCCGGAGGGGCGGGGCCCGGCTGCGCGTCATGCACCACGGCCCGCCCCTCTCTAGTTACGGCTACTGCAGATAATGGATAGCACACCCGATTTGAAAAGCAAAATGAATTTATTACAAAAAAGAAGAAAAAAATAAGCAAAGGAAATACACAAGACATAATCAAAATCAAAAATGAGCCCACAAAAAATCAAAAAGGCACTGAACAGGCTCGCAGTCGACCTGCATTCTTTTTATTATTGGTTACATTGTTCTCTTCTGTTGGACAAAGGAAATTCGAAACAATATAACTTTTTACTTACTTATTCTCTATGCCACTCTATCTGTTGATAAAGGGGTAGAGGGAGCAGGGTATATACGTTTTGTAAACCCTTCAAGCTATTTCAGTTGGTCTTATTCAAATTTCGTTATGAGCGTAGAAGGAAAAAAAAACTTCCATTACTTCGAAATTCGACCCTGGATAAATCTGCCCCTAAGTGCCTCATGCAGGCAAATAACATGAGGCATATTATAAAGTACTGTAGCCATATGGATCCTAAGTTTTTAGTTTAAGAATAAATTCACCAACACTTTTTGCATTGATTTACCTGCAACTGTCCATGCATTTTTCACTTCAAACATCATTAAATGGATACTGTCATGGGAAAGCATGTTTTTTTTTCCAAAACACATCAGTTAATAGTGCTGCTCCAGCAGAATTCTGCACTAATATCCATTTCTCAAAAGAGCAAACAGATTTTTTTTAAATTAAATTTTGAAATCTGACATGGGGCTAGTCAATTTCCCAGCTGTCCCCAGTCATGTGACTTGTGCTCTGATAAACTTCAGTCTGTACTGTGATACCACCCCCTCCCTTTCCCCCCAGCAGCAACAGAACAATAGCAGCTCCCTAACACAAGATAACGGCTCCCTGTTACATTAAGGGCTAGTCCACACGGGGAGATAGCGACGCGTTTGCGGTCGCGGCGACAAAGCGCCGCGACAGTCGCCGCGACCGGCGCAGGCGACAGTTTTGTATGGGCGCCTATGTAAAAACGCCTGTGCTAACCACACGAGGCGATGCGCTTTCAACAGTCGCCTGAAAATGCCTCGCCAGGCTTTTTCAGGCGACTGTTGAAAAGCGCATCGCCTCGTGTGGTTAGCACAGGCGTTTTTACATAGGCGCCCATACAAAACTGTCGCCTGCGCCGGTCGCGGCGACTGTCGCGGCGCTTTGTCGCCGCGACCGCAAACGCGTCGCTATCTCCCCGTGTGGAATAGCCCTAAGTAGGAGAAATAACAGCCTGCCAGAAAGTAGTTCCATCCTAAAGTGCAGGCACAAGTCACATGACTGGGACAACTGGGAAACTTGACACTATGTCTAGCCCCATGTCAGATTTCAAAATTAAATATAAAAAAATCTGTTTGGTCTTTTAACCTTTTTATTCTTTGAAATGGCTATGTTAAGTCAAACGTCAGCTTATTATCTGCATCATTTACATGGGGGGGTGGGGTGGTGAAATAAAACTTTGAAAGATGAAAAGCCATCAAAACATATTAGTTTGCAGTCTCCCTTATGCATCATCAGAATATGGTTTTAATGAGCATTCAAAGTGTCCTTTTTATTTGTAAAATCCCAGAACTAAAAAGAAGAAACAACTAATTATGCTGTTTAGAACGGTGTATTTTAATTTTTTTTCCCCTTGTTTTTTTTCTCTCAGGCACTGTAATTGATTCCAATATCTTTTATCCCTTAGACCTAGTGTTAACCAATTCATGTCATTGGGATGCATTTAGTTAGCAAAGACAGTCCTTGCATTATAACCATATAACCATATATTATAACCAAATAAAAAATGGTGGCTTTATGGTTCCTAAAAAAAAAACACACAGCTTTATAAATATTTAAGATTTTACACTGCAGTCTGATTTTCAGACTGTGTTGTAGTCATACCCTTTTTTATATAACAGCTTTATAAAGCTAAATATTCTGCTGCCTTTACTATATATAGAAATTGCTTTTATATGTGGATGATATCATTCTGTATGCTGCTATTTCTACCTTATTTGTACCATATCGGGTTCCTGAAATGCTTCATTCCTGTGCCAACTGTGAACAAAGTCAAGCATAGTTTAAGTGTTTTTTTTTTTTTCTTCTATTTGAAAAGGCTCTATTAAACAATGTATAGAGTAATATGAGAACAAGCTTGCAAAATGCAGTGGAGCACACAAATTTTAAAATGCTTAACACTGTACCAGAGTTAGTGATTTGCTTTTTGAATCTTTGTTCTGATGAGCATTAAGCTGCAATTGTGCAAAAATGAACAGTCATTGTTTTATTTATCATGATATATTTTCTTTTATAGGAGGAACAAAACAGAGGCAAGCCTAACTGGGAGCACCTGAATGAAGATCTGCATGTACTGATAACAGTTGAAGATGCACAAAACAGAGCAGAACTTAAGTTAAAAAGAGCAGTGGAAGAGGTCAAGAAACTGTTAGTCCCAGCAGTAAGTGTGTTTTTTGGTTTTTTTTTCTACTTTTTTTTCAACAAAAGTGCAAATTAAACACCACTGTTTAATGTATTTTTACAGATTGTCCCATTACCCTTACCTTTTTTGAAGGCATATATGTTAATATTTCAGTGAATGCTAGGTAGCTGTACTGACTACCAAATAAATACAATGGTCATTTAGTTCGTTACTATACAGATGAAAACTTTGAGTTCAGGCTGTACTGAATCAACTACTGTCTCTGTGACAATGTACTTTCCTACAGCCTCTTACAAACTAAAGACCCTTTAAAGAGCTATGTGAAGGATAGTACAGAAAGTGGCCTTGAGCAAGCTGTTAAAGAAGTGATATAGTTTTAAAGGCAGCATATTCTGCTTCAGTAGAAATATATCAGCTAACATAAACTTCAGGTGATATTTTGCTCCCTCTATGCCATGTAAAATGTCTCCTGAGCCCCAAGCCTAAGAGACAATTCTATGTCCAGTTTACGCGGTGCTTCCTTCCAAAACTATACACTTAGCTCTGTTATTTAATTGGAGTTTTAAACCTTTGTCTCCCACTTGTTCAGATATTTTTACTCCTGTAAAGGGGAAAGGAAAAAATCGTAATGTTATGACTATAGGAGCCCTCAACACATTATTCATATTTTATTCATATTTCAAGAAACATAAATATACTGTAGAGTGTATCCTTAAAATTCTTGGTGATGTCTTCAGTTATAAGTGGTGTTATTTGCCACATGAAACCTGCATGTAACAAAAAAAGATAAGATAGGTAGGTGGGTTAACTAAATTACAGAGAAGCCCAGAAAAACACAGGTCGCAAGTATTCTGCATAACGGAGCCCATACCTGTATTAAAGATTAAAGGAACGTTGCAGAATGCAAGAAAACTGTTCTGTTTTCACAATAAAGAACATTCACGTGACAAATAACTAAGTCATAAACTTAAAGTTTAAATCTGGGAAAAAGTTTAGTAACTTTTATTTCAATGCCATACAGACATCACATCAGGGTATTTCATTGATACAAGAGAATTTGCAAAGGTTTGTGATCATAGTTAATCTGTGACTTTTGAAAATTGAAATTCATAGGTACAAGTAAGTTATATGTATCTAAATGTTACAAGCTTACTTAAAGGACATTTTAACCCAAACATTGCTTTTTGGCCTAACAAAAGAAAACGGTTATAAGCAACTTTCCAATATGAATTTATTAAAAATTGTTAGTGCTTTTGTAATTTTGTAAAAGTGCTATTGAAAGCTGCTTTTGCTTAACTCCTGGTTGTTACTTTTTAAACAATGTTGCAAAAGCCAGGCTCCTCCAGCAAAACAGGTCTGTTAATCCGTTGTTTTGTCCTTACATTGTATCAACAGACTGAGCCATCAGGGCAGATAATAAAAAGCAGACAACCACTGCTTTCCATAGCAATACATAAATATTTTTTTTTTAAAAAATGCATCAGTTAATAGTGCTGCTCCAACAGAATTCTGCGCTGAAATCCATTTCTCAAAAGAGCAAACAGATTTTTTTTTTCTGACATGGGGCTAGACATATTGTCCGTATCCTAGCTGCCCCCAATCATGTGACTTGTGCACTGATAAACTTCAGTCACTCTTTACTGCTGTACTGCAAGTTGGAGTGATATCACCCCCTTCTCTTTCCCCCCCAGCAGCCTAACAACAAAACAACGGGAAGGTAACCAGATAAAAGCTCCCTAAAGGTGGCCATACATGCACAGATTAAAGCTGCCAATATTGGTCCATTTGACCGATTCGTTAGCTTATCTGGCCGTGTGTGGGGGCTCCCGACGGGTCCTTCCGATCCATATTAGGCCAAAAATCTGCCAGGGCCGAACGTTCAGATTCACTCGTTATCGCCCAGCCGTTAGTGGGCATATCGGGTTAAGATCTAATGGTGTATGGCCACCTTAACACAAGATAACCGCTCCATGGTAGATCTAAGAACAACACTCCGTAGTAAAAGCCAGGTACCACTGCGACACATTCAGTTACATTGAGTTAGGAGAAACAGCAGCCTGCCAGAAAGCAGTTCCATCTTAAAATACTGGCTCTTTCTAAAAGCACATGACCAGGCAAAATGACCTGAGATGGCTGCCTACACAATAATATTACAACTAAAAAAAAAAAAATAAACTTGCTGTTTCAGGAATGAAATTTTATATTGTAGAGTGAATTATTTGTAGTGTAAACAGTGTAATTTAGAAATAAAAACTACATTGTAAATCTTGACAGAATTCCTGTACCTTTTGATAATGACCTGAACTAAAAAAGTTATATTTGAGTTTACCATGTTTGAGGTTGGGAAATCTTTGTTCTAACCTTGTGATCCACATTCAGCATTCCTTATCTTAATCTGTCGGTCCCTTCCCCTGTTCATGTTGAAGGGTGATTTGGGCAGCCATTGAATGCTTTTCAGCTTGCTATTTACTCTAAGCTGAAGCATATGATTTTCTGTCTAGAAGACACTGCTAAAGCAATAGCTTGGGCATATTGTGTCTGCCAGCAAAATATATATGTGGGAGGTAAAGCATGGGTTTTTTACGACTGCATTAACAGATCTGTTGGACTTTGCTACATTGAAGCTCTCATCAGGTCCCTTTATGGGATTATGAAACATTTGCTGGTAATTATATGGTTTTCATTGCGCTCATAACTGATGCATTAAAGGAGAAGGAAACCCTGTAGAAAAAACCCTGTACCCCCCCCCCCCCCACACACCATGTAGACCTTCCTCCCCCCAGGCTAACTGCCCCCCCCCAGGGAAATGCCCATAATTTATACTTACCCCTCGTTGCAGATTCTGGCAGCAGACTTCACTGCATCCATCTTCCAGGTCATCTGTAAGATGACTGGGAGCTCGGTATGCCGGCGCATGCACAGTTGGAGTAATTTGCCGGTTTTCGACAACTGCTCATGCGCCAAAATTTATGGAGATTGCCCATCTCCCAGTCAGCTTACAGAGGACCCGGAAGATGGATGCCACGAAATCCGCTGCCAGAATCTGCAACGAGGGGTAACTATAAAGTATATGGGGCATTTCCCCAGGGGGGGCAGTTAGCCTGGGGGAAGGAGGAAGGCGGGCCTACGTGGGGTGGGGGTACAGGGTTTTTTTCTACAGGGTTTCCTTCTCCTTTAAATGCTACTTGTTCAATAAGTGCACTCCACTGCATCCGTGTGTTTGTCTTGCTTGATTATTTCTGCACTGTTTTTTTTTCTGATTCCCTGTGACATTGCACTTTAAACACTAAACACACAATGATAGGATTCGCCTCATAATATGATTTTAATTGCAAACGTTTTTTCTACATATTTCGAGTTGTGGCTTTCAATTTCACCCTTTTGAGAGCAATCCATAAAAAAAACATAGCTATAGACAAAAAGTAGCCCTATTCGTTGATCTTATGTTGAAAAGTAGTATACTGTCCCTATTATCGGATCTTCCTCACAAATAATTCCCCATATAATGAACCACTCCTTGCCTGTAAACCAAAGACAAAGGCATAAATAGGTTTGGTTATATAGAATCTATCTATATTTAATGTCACTCTTATTATTCCAGATGGGCTTTGGAATAAGTAAGGATTACAAAAGATGAACCTGATTCAGTACAGATATATGTAATTGATGCAGAGTAGACCAGAGATTCAGGTTTTTAAACAACATAAAATGACATCGTAACGTGACAGAAAATAGCACAATGCTCTTAAATATGGTGTAAAATATGCCATTCTATAAAAGGGCATATATAAAGATGGTAGTAAAGTGTTTGTAGTTTTCTCTGATTATTAAAAAAAAAAAAATCTTATGGAAGAATATGTAAGCTAGTCATCACTTTAGCACATCAGTAGGCAGAGGTGCATCAGGAACTCGGCAAGGTGAAACTTCTGATTTATACAATGGCCCTATTGACCTTGCCCGTAATCAGCAAACAAGACTTTCTGCGGTATCTTAAACTTCTAATGCAAAAGCTACGAAAATGATATATTAAACGTGATAAAAAAGAAACAAAGGGAGCCCTTTTATCCATTTGTTTTACTATGCACAGCAGGTCAGTTTATGCAGAGGAATTGTTTACATGTGCTAAAGATGTAGTTGTGCACATGTCTGACTTTCAGATCCCATATCCAGAAAGCTCCAGATTATTAGAATGCCATCTCCACTAGATTTTATTTCAATGAAATTATTCTGATGTTTAAAAATGATTTCATTTATACAGTATGTAATAATAAAGCTGTACCTTGTACTTGGTTCTAAATAAGATACATATTTAATGTAAATATACAAGGATTCTGCTGTGCAATATAAAGAGCTTTTAATCTCATGCCTTCTCGTGTGGTTCATGCCGAACTGCCAGTCTCCTGAAAATCTGTTTGATAACAGGTTAAAATTATAACTTACCCCTTGGTAGAGAGTTGGTTTTTAGTAGTACAAAAAAAAGGAACTTTGACTTATTTGTTTCCAAAGGGACGCTGGGTAGGAAAGGGGACCAGTGAAATGTGGTGGCTCATCTTTATTAACTATGGTTTAGTAGATGGCGGACATTTTTTTTAAACCAACTACATGTAGTTTTTCAGTGCAACAAAAGCCTTTTTAAGGGCCTCTACATATGAGAGTTCATTTGTAAGCTTCTGTATAGTGCCTGGTTAACAGACCCTATTATTCCGTACCAATGGGAGCACCCTGACCCCACACACAGATAAAACACAACATACAGGGTTCGCAGGTATACACCTGCTTGTTAGGGCCCTAAAATATATTCCTATGCTCTTGTGCTGTAAACATAGCATAATAAAACTGAAGGATTTAATGTCAACACTGACAAGGAAGAACAACTCTCCTATGTCTTTCTATTTTCCTGAAGTTTTTTTTTTACCTTTAGTCAAATTGTTTTGTAATTGTTTCGACATCTCTGTAGTCATTGTATACTTGGAGGTAAAAACCATATAAATATATTTGTACTACCTTAAATCTACCTAGAGCATTACTGCAAAAAGCACACAACCAAGTAAGTGTGACTGCCAAATATAAGACGTTACAAAGCATTAACTCTGCTGGTTTGCAGGAGCTACTTGGTGAGCATATCAATTTTACCTGCAGGTCTATGACTGCTGACTTGGAAAATCTCCCTTGCAGGTCAGCAATGTGTGAGGCAACCCTGCCCGTCACACACTGCTGCAGAGACCTAGAAAACTAGCAGGAATTAACCATGAAAATGAGATTTATATATGGAATTGATTTTTGACACTATATTTATTGCTGGCTCCTTGGTTTATTTAGAGCATTATTCACTTTAACACTGATTAATGTTGTGAGACAGGCCAATATTTTAGGTTTCCTGTGATTGTCAATTTTTCAAGTTAAAAAAACTTTTGCGGGAATTAAAAAATAAATAAATACACATTTATAAAATGCCAACATATTCATCAGCCAGGTACAATTGATGGGCGTATACAATGGACATACAGATTATATTCAAAAAGATTAATTGATAAAAGAGGCAATGAGGGACTTAATTTAAATTGTTTGGCCCTCGAGCTGGATTATTCTAAAAGTGATTGACTCGTTGATTAATAGAAACAGTTATTTGAAAATTTTGCCTTTTTTTTCCCAAACAGACCTAGTCTAATTTCTTTGAAGTTCTTACTCTCAGGATTTGTTAAATCAGCTTTAGTGAAAGTAACCACATATAGCTTTTTAAAGGACCAGTAACATAAAAAAAATGAATTTTTTTTTTAGTATACATTGAAAAAAAAAACACAAGAACAATTAAACTTCAAAATCGCAAAGTCTTTATTAAGAAATAACTTGGGCTCCTCTTCAGAAAAGGTGATTACGATACATTGTGTGGTGCTCGATTTCTCCTCCCTGCCATCCTTATTGGAGATAGCCAGGGAGGAGAAATTCAGCGCCGCACAATGGATCGTCGCCTTTTCTGAAGAGGATCGGAAGCAGAATTTTGGTAAGTTATTTCTTAACGGCTTTGCAATTTTAACGTTAAATTTTTCTTGTTTTTTTTTTTTTCAATGTATACAAACAAATCTTTTAACTTTTTTTGATGTTACTGGTCCTTTAATAAAATTCCCATAGGCTGTGAGACCTCTGGGGAGGCTTTAGCAGTGATTATCTGCATCCCTAGTAATTGAACTAATGTTACTAGTAGGGTCTACCCCCATATTGTTTTGCGTATCTTGGTTAATCTTGGTTTGTGTATGGATATGACACCTGCTTCAAGTCAAAGTATTTAGGATAGTTTTTACGATATTCCTGTGGAATATGAGATTTTTCCTCATAAAAAAGGCTTTGTATGGAAAAGTGGGCTGTTTTTATGTGATTTGTTTGATTTGCTTCTCTTTACCTGCATTTTGTAAGGAAGGTACAGAGATGCAGATCTGTTCCTATACATTTCTGTCTCTAGCTTCACTGACGGACACAGCTTCAGTGAGTGCAGCTACATGGAGTAGAGAACGTCTCAGAAAAAGCGAAAGCATGCATTTTTCATGCTGATTTTGTTTCTGTGTAGCTGCCCTCAGGTCAGTGCTGTGTCTGACAGTAAAGCTAGCACTAAAACATATATAGGCTCATCTGATGCTCTGTCTTCCTTACAAAATGCTGTGTAAAATGAAATTCACAGAAAAAAACTGTGTATAATAAACTGTTAATTTATCAAGGTGTGTATAATTTTACACCATACGAACATCAGATATTATTTTACATTGATTCCAGTGGAGGTCACTCTTAAGAAAAGAAAGTGTAACAAATTATACCACATTTTTTACATGGCAAAGCCTGGCAATGTATGGTGTATTATCCCTCTGTTTTTTACACAGTGTGATAAATTTGCCCCTTAGTGTGCCCTTGCCCTTATTGCTTATGAGTATTGTTTCCCTTTACTTTACCTTCTCTTGCCAACCAAATATTTAGCAGAAATGTGTATATTTTCTTTGCTTTTTACAATCCACAAGGCTAATCTTAAAAAATAATTGTATTGACTGTTTTCTATTGACAATTGTATTTGTGGTATTTTGTCAACATCTACATGCTATTCACTTTCCATTCTTTTACTTATTGTGGGTGTAGCTCACAATCAGGTGATACCTGGCACCTGACTTTCTGCTCCACATTTACCTAGGTTTCGGTCTCAAAATTTATACCCAGGGATTAATTGCTTAGATTAATTGCCTTGAAGTGACCACTGCATTAAAAAATCACTGTTATTCTAATACTGTACACAAAGGCAATTATCGCTTAGAAAAGACAGTCTATCATTGGCTATCTTTATTTCTTTTTTATTACTCTTTTTTGTGCCACATTCACTAAACAAAATGCCCCTAGCTCCCAACTGATACATGATTGGTGCTCTATCAGAAAGGCTGGAAATAGCCAGCAGGCTAAGAATCATGTGGCTGTTTTTGTGACCCGGTAAGGACATGTCTTCATGGGGCCCTTTGTAATTAGATTATTGGTCCATGAATGAAGTGATAGATGAGTGTTTCAGCCTACCACCTAGGTGGCCAAATCAGTCACAGATCTGCTTGGTTGTTGACTGAACCTAAATGCATTGCTCAATCTTTTATTAATCATAAATCCTGGGTCAATTAACACTATTCCATGTATAATATAGGTTGATCTAGTCAGACACTATTCTACATTTTTAGCCAAATGGGACTGTTCCTTCTGATTTTTAGAGCAAAACAATATGGTCTTCTTTTTAATTAAACTTCTGTCTGTTCAGCAGGTGCTGCATAATAAAAAGGAGCTCATAAAATAGTTGATGCTTAATTGTCAGCTAAATTAAAAGTCAAAATGAAACTATCAAAAAGCCTATGCCAACAAAAATAATGTGTGATTCTGACCGGCATAAAACATGCCAAAGCAAAGTGGAATGGGGAAGCTGTTTGCTGGCTGTAACACGCTGCTTTGTCATGTCGTTAAAGCTTATCCAGGACAAATGTCTGTGCAGGCCATTTATATTTAAGTGATTAGTTTTACATTTTTTGTAATCTTCGGCTCTGCATTAGCATTTCATTTTTCTTTTTGCAAGGCCTATGATACACTAGTAGTAGGCTTTTTCATTTGTTTTTCCTTTCTCCATGTACACCGATCATCTTTTTTGTCACTAATACATTTTCTTAAAGGGGTTGTAAACACTTTTTTTCAGTTCAGTTGGTTTCAGATAATCACCATAAACAAAGACTTTTTCCAATTACTTTCCAATTTCTAGTTGTGATATTTTTTTCTAGTATTGAAGTGTAAAGTTTAATTTTTTTCACCTTCTAAAGCAGCTCTGGGAGGCGGGGGTCGCTGTAAGGGTTGTTGGACACGTGGCTACTGGGGGAGATGTGTCTAATCTCCCCTAAATGCCTTCCCACTGGCTAGAATATAAATCACCCACTGGGTGGCACTTGGATCACTTCGTTTTTCTGAATTCACCCGAAGTTGCCTCACGAAACTTCGGGCAGCTTCGGAAAGCCAAAGTGATCTGAGTGCCATCCCGCCGGCAATTTACATTCTAGCCGTGGTAAGGCATTTAGGGGAGTTTACTCCCCCAAAGAAGAGATGATCTGTCGCTGGGCGGCTAATCTCCCCCAGTAGCCATGTGTGCCACCACCGTAACTGTTCTAAATTGATACATTTAGTTGATACATGTGCTATCTTTGGCCTGCTGAGCAGAATCCCTGAGTTTCATTAAAGGCAGCTGTTAGAATTGATACAATAGTTGCTAATATTCCACAGATACTGCTGAGAAATGTATTGACTAATTGTATCAACTAAATGTAGCAAATTGTAAGAGTTCATAATGCCTCTGAATCACTGAGCTGCAAGAATGAGACACTAGAGCAGTGATCCCCAACCAGTAGCTCGTGAGCAACATGTTGCTCTCCAACTGCTTGGATGTTGCTCCCAGTGGGCTCACACTAAGTGCTTATTTTTGAATTACTGATTTGGAGGCAAGTTTTTGTTGCATAAAAACCACATGTACTGCCAAACAGAGCCTCATGTTGGTTGACAGTCCACATATGGGTTACCAAATGGCTAGTCACACCCCTTATTTTGCACCCAAAGAACATATTTGATGCTAATGTTGCTCCACAACTCCTTTTACATCTGAATGTTGCTCACGGGTTCAAAAGGTTGGGGATCCCTGCACTAGAGACAGGAACATTCAAATTTAAACTTAAATTTAGGGAAAAGAGTAAAGAATATAAGATGCAAAGCGATTGAAAAAAGTTGGTTTATGGTCAACAATATGAACTGAAAATGAAAAACTGAACTGAAAAAAGTGTTCGAAAGGTGAACAACCCTTTAAGTGTTCTATTAAAACTTTCTTTTTGGTTTATCTACACCACATAATTTTCTTTAGTAACACAGAACAGTGTCTTTACAAAGGTCTGTGCTTTTAGGAGAAGGATCACTGTTGAGCCTAAGGCGAACTAGTAAAATTACCTTTATTTTCTAATTCCTCAGATTGAGGAAACCATGGTCGTCTGCTTCTAGTTTACACAGTATTTTCTCACCTCATTTGGTAAGCAGTCAATTTACCCCTTCCCCATCTTGAGTCAGTCTTAAAAGTGAAAGAATCCGGGCCTTGGGGCCCATCTGCTTTCTATAGTGGGCGGTACATAAATGTTCTGCAAAGAAGAGGAAATTAATCTTTGTGTTGTGTAGCTAGCAGAATTCTAATAACCTTTGCAGTTTGTCCTCATTTTTTTATGTTTTGTGGCTATTTTTTATTTACTTTTTGGTTTTGTAGTTTTTTGGGTTAAAATTTAAGATCTTATCTGTTTGCTAGGGGTAGATTACTAATGATCAGTGGCCAGTTTGGAATAAGATGAATGGCTTATAAAGAAAAAAACCAAGAGCAAAACAATAACATTAAAAGCTCACCGTTGCATGATCCTTGCTTAGAATAGACCCCTCTATATCCTTGTAAAAATGTGTGCATCTCCTTTAAAAGAATGAGATAACAGGCATAAATAAATTGGCCGCTAGCAGAATTTTGTGCCATTATTGACATTGCATTTACTGCATGCCCCAATAGATCTATGCACGCTTAAGCACCCACTGCAGTGATTTTTATTTGCCTTTGAGACTCAGGAATTTGTTTCCTTTCATGTTTCGGACAAGCCTGCTACCCACTAGAACTTCTCCAAAGCATTTATGGAAAAACATTAATATTTGAAATGTTTATGTTCCTTTTACTTGGCAAATGAAACCGGACACTAAATAAAAAAAGAAAGTGCTTTTTGGAGGCAGTCTGTCAAGAACAGCTGTATCCAAGCAGGGTTCCAATTCCCAGACTAGGCAAGAGCCATGAAGGCTGATTCTGTAATGTCTGCTGTGAGCTTTGGGAGGGAGCGGACAAAGAATCTTTGTGATTCAGCTCAACTTTGTGAAAGAGCTTCTTATTGAGTGTTTCCAACACCACCGATGTAGACAATGGCAACCCTTTTCTGCACTTGTTTTACTGTATACTTTATAAAATATATTCAGCGTTTAGACTCTTTCACAGCAAATATTTTTTTTTGCATTTGTGTGTGAGCTGCAGACTCGTGTGTAGATAATGAGGTCATTTACATTTGATGCTACAAACTTATATGGGATTGTGCAGAAGCCACTCTGCTTGGTGTTTCAGTTTTGATTGGTGCCCAGCTGCATAGAATTGTGTATATACAGAGGTAAGCATATATAGAATAAAGAGAAGACAGAACCTTGGGCATCCGGTCTTTGTTTTTATAAATAGTTGCTTTATGGGCTAGTTAGACCTTACTTCACCAGTAGAATGTGTGCCATTAACCAAAAATTTGGTGCAACCTTCCTTAGAAAATCTTTGTGGCAGATCTGTTCAGATGTTTACATGCAGCTGAAGCACTGACCATTATCTTATATTAATGCCTTCCTGCATGTGATACAGGTATGGGATCCATTATCCGGAAACCCATTATCCAGAAAGATCCAGAATTATGGAAAGGCCATCTCCCATAGATTCCATTATAATGAAATAATCCTAATTTTTCTTTGTATTAATAAAACAGTACCTCATACTTGATCCAAACGAAGATATTATTAATCCTTATTGGAAACAAAACCAGTTTATTGGGGTTATTAAATGTTTACATGGTTTTCTAGTAGACTTAAAGTATGAAGATCCAAATTACGGAAAGATTTGTTATCAAGAAAACCCCAGGTCTCAAGCATTCTGGATACCTGTATAAGGTTTTGATGCTGTTCTCAGTATTGCACAGCCTTTAAAATCTTTACAGGCTTTCTGTCTAGGGACATTGAGAGCAATAATTAGTAATTTCACTTGACTGTCAGAAGAATTGACATTTTAGAGGTTTCGCCTTAGGATAAAAAGCATTGGTTTGGGATCTGCCATCCTAAACGAGTTTCCATGGGAATTTTGGAACACTAGAGGTGTATTCTTAAAGTGGTATGGGGCGTTTGCAGAAAAACATAAATTAATGATTGGAAAATTAAAATTCCTCCTTCATTTTGTGTAGGCTGATCAGCGAAAATGGCTTTAAAGAGCTGCTTTCTTAATGAGGAGGAGTTAAGCCATTCTTCCTCATAGCCAATAGGCTTATTAGGCTAAATTGTTTCAGCTAAATACAGTACAGTAAGCACATTTCAGGAGACAGTTTGCATGAAAACCCTAGAGTAAAAGAAAATGAAATAACAAGTGCATTGTTCCAGTCATAGATTGAATAGCCCTTTGCTAGATTAGATCTGTTTTGAGTAATCCTGCTAAGCATCAATGATTTGTATTGTTTCAGCATGCATTATGCTGGTATTGATTTTTAACTACTGTCATGCAATGTTCTGTTCCCTGCTTGACAGATCAGTGTGTTAAGGCTTACAATTTGCAAGGGAAGACTTTAAATAAAGAGAAAATGAATCAGGCTGTCACCTTCTTTAGTAGGTTCTGTTAGGTCACAAGTCAATGCTCTCTCAGTTCAGGCTCACATTCACTCACGAGGAATCCAAGTTATGACCTGCTGACTTGTCCGTCTTCTAGATTGCTGCTGAAATGTGAGAAAATGGAGTCTGTGTTTTCACAAACGCCTAAAGTGATGAACATCACTTATGCTTGTTTAACCTTCACTTGTACTCAAGAAGTCACGTGTAGCAATCAGAAGTGATGTGCTGGTGTTTTCCTGCCAACCGACTGTAAAGCGTTTGTATTATCTATTCTAAAAGTAGAGTGTGGTGCTGAGATCCACTCTCTCCTATATCATGGTGTCTATCATGGTACAAATACACTTTTTTTTTTTGTTTCTCGATTTTG
Organism: Xenopus laevis; assembly: GCF_017654675.1. Lineage (NCBI taxonomy): Eukaryota > Metazoa > Chordata > Amphibia > Anura > Pipidae > Xenopus > Xenopus laevis. Next base: position 46,223,229 of record NC_054380.1, read on the forward strand.
GCATGGTTCACTTTACATTTCAATTTTTTTCTTTGTAAATACACACTAGGCAGTGTTCCCGTTTCTTGGGGCATGAGTTTATTTTGGAGAGTATTTGATGAGGCTGAACAGCTGTACCTTTCTGTAAAATTGATTAACTGTTACTAATGGCACAACCGAAACTTTTGGAAATGCCTTTAGGGACTTTCTGCTTTGTTTGCAATCTCTTGTCCAAGGGAGTGAAATGACAATTTCTTCATATTTCACAGAGACATGATGTGTAAATTCAGATCTTTTAAAACAATGTTTACATCCATTTATCCTGGTTAAAACTATATTAAGTCTTTGTACGACCAAGGAATTGTTCATAAGTCTCTAAAAAAATGGCAATAAAGTTGGCATTATTGTTGCCTTTCATTTTTTTTTGTTTATTCAGGGGACAATCATTACTTAGAACAACGTGACCAATAAAATACTGTAAATATAATTTAAAGAGACTGTTTTATATACACTAATTCAATATTTTCAGTGGTTTTAAAGTAATCTGTAAATCTAATTGTAATTGAAAGCAGTGAGCTTTTTTTTCCCCCTTTATTTTTATGCACTCATGCCTGTTTCTGTGAGTACATAAAAAGTCTCACAAAAGTCTTTTTGCCTCATTGCTTCAGGAGTTTGTTTTATAAATAACATGTTCAACATATATTGTAAAGTTAATTACAATTACTTTCAGTATTCAAAAAACTGTCCACATCCCTTTCAGGAGTTTTCTTCCGAGCTTCTATACATGTGTAATATACTTTGAAGTTTCTGTTGTGAATCTCACTTTCATGGTTCTGCATGAGCGTACTGGAATGTGGATGATTCGTTTCTACAGTAAATTGTGGATTTTCCTGGTTCTGAGTCATTTCCTTACTAGCTCTGTCCAAATTCCTTTAAAAAAAAAAATCACATTCATGGCTTGTGAAAACAGGTGGTAGCAGCCAGTTATAATAGAAGGCATGGACATAACCCAACTCAAGAGAGCACTCCCCAAAACAAGGAGTATCCTGTAATGTTCTATATTGCCTTTAAAATCCATTCACATCTTTGCAGGTGTCTTAGGCTGGAGGAAATACTGTAATGCTTCAACAGAAATTTAGAATTATATGCTGCTGAATTAAAGCATTCAATGTAGCAATGTTTTTATAAATTGTCTTATAGGAAGTGACTGCTTTTTGTGCCCTTTGGTCCCATAGAATATACACCTGTGTTCAAAAGGAGGTTAATTAATAAGGCTGGTGCTTGCCATTTTTTCAAATTCTTATGTGCTTTTCGATTAAGTTTTTGTCTGTAAAGGTTCTGGTTTATCCAGGCCATGGAATATCTATTGTAATAAGTCAAATCAACTGGACTTATTGCTAATCATCTGAATTCAGAATTGAGGAAGCCAGTTGGATAATTAGCGAAACATATTTATGTATGTGTGTATGTACTAAAAGGTTTGTTATTTATGAGCAATGGAACAGCCACACAATTATTACTCTTTTTAAAATACATTGACTTAGTAAAAAGTTTGAGCACGCCGAGGCACAAAAATGCAATCATTAAGCAAGTTTTACAGTAAAGCAGAGGCACACTGAAGATTTGGATGTTTTGCCAACCGGGTTTATAGTGGGCCAAAAGGAAATCTCCCATTCTGAAAAGTTCTTTCCTGATTTCATGGTAGGCAGGACTTTGTTTATGACAAAATGAACTTAACGGCTATTTTAAGACTTTACATTGTGCTAAATAGTACTGAAATCATTGTTGTTATATTTGCCAATATGATTGGGTGGCCTTTTTATATATAAATATTTTGCTGCAGTATTAACCTGAACTATTTATTATTAATGGCATGCTTATTCTAAACTGTTTTGCAACAGAGATCCCATAGACGCATATTGATTATTATTATCAAACATCTCTCCGCAGAGAGATGGATATCTTTATAAGATTTTAATGTAGACCTCAAATAAAAGCTAATTCTGTGCATTAAAATCAACTCATTCCTGGTAAGGGTTAAAGATACTAACTAAAGAATTTCAGTCTTTTAGTGAAGCAGAGATGTAGGTGGCTGGTCACATGAAAAAAATTGTTTCAAAGACTCGTTTGTCAAAGGCTCTTTGTTTCTAGTCTCAGACAAGTTGCTCTAAGCTCTACATTACAGTGCTTCCCAGTGTTGGGAAAAATACCATGGGCTGTAGCAAGAGGGGCCTGGAAGCAAAGCACGCTGAATAGCAAAGCTTTTTACCAAGCACTGCAGCTACAGCTTAAAGTAGGTCATGTGATTAATGTGTCCCCTATAGTGAATTTTGTACATTCCTTTCCATTCATTTTAAGAATGTGTTTTAAGTCTAAGCTGGCCATGAAACATATTTTTAGTGGCTGCACTAACCAGTTTGTGAGGTTTTTCTTTTTTAAATCCTCTCTTTTGCCATCTTTTAGCCAGATCAGACACCAGCAAATATGTGTATTGCCTTTTTAGGCAGTATACGCTCTCTATGTATGTGTATAAATCGCTTATATTGTGCAGTAAACAGAAGGCCTAGCCATAGAATGGAAATGTTTTTGACCATATTGTTTTCACAGCATGAGCACAGTGTTTCCAGCTGCTGCACTTGAAATTTCCAAGAGATGCTTAAATTTTGGCTGGCAGGCAAATTGTATTACAGGTATGGGATCTGTTATCCAGAATGCTCAGGAGCTAAGGTTTCTGGATAACTGATCTTTCCATAATTTGGATCTTAATACCTTATCTACTAGAAAATCATGTAAAAATTAAATAAACCCGATAAAATGAAGATTAAATACAAGTTGTAGTTGTGCCACACGCTGGCCAATATATTAATCTTTTGATATTCATAGTTAGTCAGGATTGTGAGGCCACAATACAACATGACCTTTTCTTTGTGTGATTTTATTGGTACAAATATGGCTCACTATAGTCCATAATATACAGGCAGCAATTGTTTAACCCATGTTCAGGACATGGCTGCTGGGTATAGAAACCACTGTAAAATCACCTGTGTGTCTGAGCCCTTTGTGTGTTCAGTACATTACTGGGTATACATGTATAGCAGTGTCTAAGACCTCTAGATATCTGCCCTAAATATAGCAAAGTACCCTATAGTCTGTGTATGTTTTTATTTTTTTGCAGTCAGTTTATACCATAATAAGTTTTTATTTTTTTTGGAAAAAACAGGAATTTTGTGGAGTTGATTTCCCATAATCGAAATGCTCCTGGCCCATGATCATAGCAGGAACCTTCCCAAACGGTATCAGCAGATGCCAGAACTTAACTGTACAGTGAGAAGTGCAGCGCAGGGTTGTGGTCTTGGCAGCCACTATCTTGGGCTGTATCAACCTGCTTATCCATGATAAGCGTCTAAATGCATATGTGCAGGACAAAGACCATTTTAGTTTGCATTGAGATTCAAGCAGGGACAGAAGTAACGGGGCCCAAGAGCGCAGTTGTTCATGAATGGGGGTTGGATATGAGGCAAGTCTAAATGCAATTAAAGTACTTTAAAATAAATTCTGGGCTGGTGCAAAAGATTCTAATAAGGCATGAAATTTAGAATTGAGACAAGTTTACTTTTTTTTAAAATATGACCCAGCGTTCCAACACAGCTTAACCATCTGACTGGTGTTATCAAAGCATATACTCGGGTCTGTCATGCTAGCAGTGTGTCACAGCCAACATGCTGCACGTGAATAGACAAGCTCATTCCTGCATCAAGATCTACCCTGAAATTCCCCACAGAGATAGATAATGACACTGTTTTATAGACACTAGAGCTAAGTTGATTAAATTTGTCTGCTACAATGCTGACTTCACTAAACTAGCAGTTTACGAGAGGTTAATTGTAGGAAGAAAGGAATAAACAAAGCTTTTCTGTCATTTGCATGGCAGACAGAGCATTTTGTTCAAGCTAGTATTCGTCTTCTGCATAAGTAGTGCATTTGTACCCCTCATACAAAATAGGAACCCCTTCTATCCACCTATGGGGCCAAACGATGGCCTCCCTGATCAATATCTGATCAAAGCTCGGTGAAATGGTAACTGGAAAGCTGCTATACCAATCTAATAGAAACAGTATGGTTTTAGAAAATGTATTTTCTATTTTTTTGGCTCAACTTGCTGTGTGGTTTGTAATTGTAACAAGTAAATACCCGAAAGTGAAACGGCTTCCAGAATGGCATCATGATTAAATGGGATCATGTCAGATAGGGTGATGGGTAATGTAAAAAGATAATGCAGCAATGTTTCCCTAGTGTATCTTTAACCGTATGACCCACAAATTTGTCAAGTGAAACAGCAGAGTCCTCTTTGCATATCATTTAAGCATAGTGTGTGTACTTTAAAGAAGATAAGCGGGCTATGTAGCTCCAGAGAATTAATGATGCTAATTTATCTTTTCCTGTCCACCTAGCAAACAGAAAGCATAGGCAAGGCATTGGGAGAAGAAAATGAGAAATAACTGAGCCGTGCTGCTCATACTCCATCTTCTATTTCTTCTATGGTTTTCTCAGGTTTTAAATTGCTAGCAGCTCTTGCAATTTGTTTTTGTGTATATATTTATCAAGTACACACACACACACTCTCTCTCTCTCTCTCTCTCTCTCTCTCTCTCTCTCTCTCTCTCTCTCTCTCTCTCTCTCTCTCTCTCTCTCTCTCTCTCTCTCTCTCTCTCTCTCTCTCTCTCTCTCTCTCTCTCAGAGCGGACAGCCATTTAAAACCATAGCAGAAATAGAATCTGGTGTGTGTATAGATATATATATATATAATCTCCTTTGGTCTTTCCAAAAAAAGTAACTGTCCATTAAAAAAAAACATTTATTACATTCACCTTCTACTTTGAGATTTGCGTGTACAAAAACACGTGTGTGTCTAGGAATCTTTGCTGTAATGTGGATGAGGTGGTTCTTTTATAAATTATGAATGGGACATTTTTCCCAGTGAATGGGGACATTCATGTGTAAAGGATACTCTGCCCCAGTTGAATATATTTGGAAGAAGCATTGAATTGCCATGGAATGTTTCTCTTTGTAATTTAGATAAAAGCATTCCACTGCATGTTCTGTCAGAAAATCTGTACCGAAGGGCTGGGATAAGGGGGCTGCAGCTGTTACCATGACTGATATTCTTTAGGGGGTTATGTCCCCTGGGTCCCTTAGGGGCATGGGGCCTGAGTGGAGGAGTTTGGCTATTGTGGCAGCAAAATTCTGCTGTGCTAATTGTTCAGAAACCTGAAATGATTGCTGAGATAAAAGCAGCCAGCAGGTAATGTAGCTAGCAATAGACAAATGGCAACACAACCTACTGTAGGATGATGAATGCACACATACCATTAAATCAACCTTTTATGTCTTAGTCTAAACCAAGTATATATGCCATGCTGTTGAAAATGGATATACAAGACTAGAAATATATAGATAATGTTATTGCTGTAAATCTGTGTTCGCGTATTCACAAGGAATACAAGGAGAACATTTAAGAATTAAGAGGATGAAAGGTTTGAGTCGATCACTTGGGCTTAAACTAAGCAATGCAAATCCTGCTTTAAGTGACCTTATTGATGTTTGCTTAAAGCAGATTCCTCCTAGTACAAATGACTAAGCTTTGTTGTAGGTACCATACAGGTAGGATTTTTCACATTGGAGATTGCCTCTCCATCCCCTTGTGCAACCTTTCTTTGCTTCAACAGCAATAGCCTGCAGGAATGCCGGGAGCCATGATAGATTGCCTGAACGTGCTCCATTTGATCAGCTGTCAGATAGAGGACAGGTCAGAGAAAAAGCAAGGATCCTAGTTTTAAGGTAACACTTAAAACCTGACAGGGAAAACACTGGGGGCAGTTTGGCCGGATCACCTGTCATGACTGCTGGGGCACATTAAGTCTCTATACACTTATACATATTAACATGGAGACCACCTAATGCACAGAAAGTGCAAGAACAGAAAAAAATACTGCCCTTGTTACGAGACTATTTAACAAATGCTGCCATCTTCTGGTGTATTTGAACTTGATGAAGCTGTGACAGAATACTTTTTATATTATATGCTCACACTGTATTTCTGGAAAAAAATATAATTTTGTTAAATACATTAACACTGAATAAAAAGTATATGTTTTTTCTATGTCTAGCTCAAATGTTTTGCTTAAGGAATATGTGTTTTAGTAGGTGGCTTATCTGTAATATTTCTGAAATCCTAACGTTTTGTGCCTTTATCTTAAAAAGAAATATTGTTAAATATCCACCGTTCTTGAAGGGCAATATGACAAGTGGCTTTTTGTTTTCCATGTTTTGTTGCTGCAACCAAATGTGTGTGTGTGTGTGTGTGTATATATATATATATATATATGTGTATATATATATATGTATGTGTATATATATGTATGTGTATGTGTATGTATATATATATATATATATATATATATATATATATATATATATATATATATATATATATATATATAAAATATCACATAAATATAATATAATATCACATAAATATATATATTTATATATGTTTTCCTTTCCAGGCAGAAGGAGAAGACAGCCTCAAAAAAATGCAGTTGATGGAACTGGCTATCCTTAATGGCACCTACAGGGATGCCAACTTAAAATCACGTAAGGAACAACAAAATATTAACACCGTTTCATCTGTGAATTAGCACATCATTTTTATAATGTAAGGTAACTAAAGTCCTGGCTATACAGGACTTTGGTCCTGGTATACATTGAGTTGCATTTGTGCACTGCAGCACGTTAGGGTGACACATACTAGTCGTGTGAAGTAGCACTTTTGTTCCACAATTCTATTTCACAGAACTATTGTGCCTCCTCCCATTGGAATGGGTGTTGAAATAATAAAGAAACAGTTCAGTGTAAAAATAAAAACTGTGTAAATAAATGGCTGTGCAAAGTAAAAAATATTTCTAATATAGTTAGTTAGCCAAAAAATGTAGTCTATAAAAGCTGGAGTGAGCAGATGTCTAACAGAACAAAACAGGACACTACTTCCTGCTTTTCAGCTCTCTAATGCTTGTTAGTCAGCGACTTGAAGGGGGGCCACTGTTCAGTGAGTTTGCAATTGATCCTCAACATGCAGCTCCGATTCAAAATCAAACAGTAATGGCCCATGTGGCCCCCCTCATGATTGGTTACTGCCTGGTAACAAATCGGTTGAGACCAAGAGAGCTGAAAAGCAGGAAGTAGTGTTCTGGCTATTATGTTACACATCCAGTCACTCCAGCCTTTATAGATTACATTTTTGGCTAACTACCTATTGAAAGCATGTTTTATTTTGCACAGTCTTTTTCCCAGGTTTTGTTTTTTTAGTGAACTGTTCCTTTAAAAGTCATATATATATATATATATATATATATATATATATATATATATATATATATATATATTAAAACTGAGGGTTTTTTTTGTTTTTCTTAAGATATTAACAAACCCTTAAAGCATCTCTACTAACCTAATTAACAAAAATATGTTGTACACATTAGAGTAAGGACTGTGGCACCATCAGAGAAATATCAAACACGCTCCTTTTGTTTCCCCTTGACTAGTGGGTACTGTCTGACATTGCTCAGCCTGATGGCCTGAAAATATTCCAATGTTTTTTTTGTTTTTTTTTGGAGCCAAGAACCTCCTGTACAGGCAGTTTCTGGTGGTTAATGTAATTGGGAGGTGCCCATTCAGGTCCTTATAATGACTGTCTAGGGGCTACTAACCAAGTCCCATCTTATGAATCACAAGAGAGTGACCATATTTTATCCGATGGAAACATACATTTGGGGCTATACACACATTTTAGGGCTATAATAAAGCCCATTTTTACCAGGAAAAGAAGACGCTGTATTGCTATGGCAGGCATTATCTTTAGGCAAAGACATACAGGGGGTCATTTAAAAAGGTTTGTGCAGCACCTATTTACATATAGTTTTGCAAATGGTTCCCCTAAACTCCTACATTTTGCACAGCTGTGCTTGTCTTGCTTTTTTTGCTATTCGTAGTGAAATTTGCATTGCGCCCAAACATATTCAAACAGTGCATGCCCTGTACCTGTTCATTGTGAGTCATTTTACAATTATAAATATGCAATTTGAGAAACTGGCTGTAATATTTTTTCCATTTGGTCTAACCGATTATGTGGATAACTGTTCGCAATATGCAATTATGCCATTTTTAAAAACTCTTCAGGACAATTGCAAAGCGAATAAAAATTCACAATTATGCCTGCACATTAAATACACCAATCTTGTCCAGCCTTAATACATAAACACTCGCAGGACATACCTTTTCATCATGTGAATCATTTCGCGATGCACAAAGTTTATAAAAGAGCCCCACTGTCTCTGTTGCCTGACAGTGATTTGGTCGATGCTTCCATGCTATGTAGTCAGGTGTGACGGTTTGGTGCACTCTGGCATAGTAGAAAAGCATCTCATTGCACTGCCAGAACTTGTACGGAAGTCAGATGTAGAGTGATGTTGTAGACTGAACCAGTTTTGTATGAGCATTTGTTCCTGCTCAACTTGCATACAAATTAGACTTGCATGAGGCCTCAAACAACTTGTTGTCTTTGTAATAAAATACTGTAATGCAAGTGTATAGAATATTCAGAATGACTTCCTTGTATGCTCATTTAATTCACCTTAGCATGCATTTGTGTGCTGCTTATCACTTGGATGTTGACAGTGGCATAACTCGATGTTACTGGGCCCAACAGCAAATTAATCTTAGGGCCCCCAACATATCTATATTACCAGTATATATTTAAAATGCCAATTAATTAGTGCGTCATGGGGGCCCCTATACTTCCTTGGCCCACCAGCCGCAGGGTCTACTTGTCTGTAGCTACGCCACCTGGATGTTGAGGTCTAAATGTTCTTGCAGTGTTTTTGTTGATCACCTATTTTGTTTTTTTCACCCACAAAGGTTAAAATATTAGGAGTGTATAGGTGATATAAAATTCCAAATGGGTGTCCATTCATTTGCTTTCTAATCTATAGTTAACAAAGTTTTGTTTTTTTCTGATTTACTTAGCAAGCAAATAAGATGCTTAAACATTTGCAACGGAAATATAATTTAAAAAAATCCTACCATATTGCAAAAGGTTGGATTGCCCCCCCCATATTTATAATAAATTGGGATAAATGCAGCAGCGATCCAGATGCCGCGGCTTTTTGACGCTCCTTTTAACTGGCTGCTCGCTGCCGCCTGAGGCAAGGATCTCAAAAAAATCATTATTACACATGTTTATTAAAATATGGTTCCACTATGTTCAGCTGCTGTTGAGTCCTTACCACCTCTCCCCCCATACAAGGACAGCTCGACAAGTTGGGAACGTCTTAACTACAACTATGGGATCCCTTATCCTGAAACCCAATATCCAGAAAGCTCTGAATTAAAGGAACGACCATCCCATAAAGGCCATTTTCAACAAATAATTCAGATTTTTTTAAATGTTTTTATTTTTTAGAATGAGCTACAGTCTTCTTGGGTTTATTAATAGTGTCTAAATTGTTTTTAAATTCTCCAATCCATGTAAAAATCCCTTATCTTAAAAACCCTAGATGGGCAAGCATTCTGGATAATAGGCCTGTAATATTTTCAAGAAGCAGGGAATTTGTAGGTGTCACTTTGGGGGGGGGGTGCTCCTTATTTCAGTTATACTAATTTTTTTGTGGCAGTGAATGGCATCTTGAATGTAAAAATGATTAATTGGCAGAAACATTGTGTGTGAGCCTTTTTGCTGCGTTAACTCTTTTATTCACAATAGACTTTCCTCTGTACCTCACTTTCCGTGTGTATTTTGGATACCTCTGTCTTGCAATCACAAGCTATTTTAACATCTCTTCTTGGATACGTCCCCAATTAATCCAATGCTCAATTTTTGATTTTAAGCATGTTTGCATTTAATCACACTGGTAAAGGGGGTAGCTTGTTTGCATTTTTGTGGTGTGCTTTGGCACTTTGTATGATCTGAGCATGAACTAATTTTTCTCCTTTTTTTCCTTCCTTCCTGCTTATTTCTGTCCCTTTTTCCTTTCTTTACCTATTTCCACCCCACTTTTTTCATACTTCTGCCTCTTCACTTCTAATTTTTCTTTGCTTACTATAGCAGCCCTTGCCTTTTCTCTTGCAGCAACAGGTCAGGCCCCCCGGATTATAACTGGGCCTGCTCCTGTTCTGTCCCCAGCTGCTCTGCGTACACCTACGCCAGCTGGACATACCTTAATGCCTTTGATCAGACAAATACAGACCGCTGTTATGCCGAATGGGACCCCTCATCCGACTGCTACACTTATGCAACAAGCACCTGAAGGTGGTTTGATCTACACACCTTATGAGTACCCTTATACACTGGCCCCAGCTACTTCAATCCTTGAGTATCCCATTGAAGCAAGTGGAGTATTAGGTAAGCCTGCCGATTATGAACTCTGACTCTTTTAACTTGTCTCTGCAATAGGGTTTAAATTCAATTACGATTATGAAACTGAAGAAAAACCATAATTTTTTGTGTTCAGTTCAGTTTAGCTGACACATATCAATTCAGTTTAGCTGACACATATGTCTGTGAAAGGGAAATTCAGTTTGTGTGCACACAGACATGGTGGGGGGAGGTACTGCTAAATAAATCATTGGTATTAGTTTTAAGAGATTTTGCAATTATATTCTCTTCCACGTACTGTCTATATTTCTACAGAGATTTAAGAGGTGCTGAACCAGAAAGTTTTTTTTACACCCCCCCCCATATACTTTCTGGAAACCAGTAGAAGGTATATCAATATACAGTATATGGTGGTATACCTTAGAATAATATTTGTTTTGGTAACATGGTTAGAATACTTGTAGAAAAGAAAGTGGAAGAAATGCAGTGCATTGATTCAGACTTACTTACGGAGTACTTGGATATATTTGTGTACTGTTTCAAACTTTTGAAGGTAAAGGGTTAGTAACTGGCATATGCCAATTTGTTAGGCACCCCCCTGTACCTCCACATACGTGAGATGCCAGGCCCATACTCCTGTTGGCTGAAATGTTGTACCATTGCTGCCAATGTAAATGACATGAATGGTCATGTACCTTCTTCTTCAATAGGCTGTTAGACTATACTTAATATGCAGAAGAGTTCTTAGTTTCCTTCTAGGTAAAAACTGCAACATTTACTTTAACTCTTCATTATGATTCTTTGCCTTATTTCTATAATAAAGAATCATTTTTCAATGTATCTATTGTGATGAATTTCAGTGCAATAAAGTAGCACACCAAAGACCTTGGACAGAGTTCTGTACAAGTTTTTAGCCAGAAGATGTGATGTGGACTTCACTTTAAAAATACTACCTATTTGCATATTGGTTCTTGTTGCCATGAATGGGGAACACCATAGGTTTGTCAGGACCCTTAGTATCATCTGGAAATGCAAAGTAAATTTGGGGTCATGTGATGTTGCCACTGGGAAGCAATCCACACTAGGCAGTGGGCACAGTGAGCTGTGGTACAAGTTATAAGGGGATCAAATGCCCTATTCCATTGCTAAAGGTTTTTTTCTGACAACGCACTAACCTCACATTTTTTAAAGAATAGAAAAGAACCTTGTTTGTGGCTGTAATGTTATACAATAGTTGGAGAACGGCAGAGACTGGAGGGCTGCGGTCTCGTTTGTTACCTTCCCTGTTCTGTAAAGGAGAAGCTATATTTCCTAAAAAACTTCAAACCCAACAGCTCTTGGGAAAATCTTTTATATAATATAAACGGTGGCACAGATGTGAAATAGGAGCACATAGCACCGAATATTCAACTAATATAAGTGGAATTGATGGGGTGGTGGTAATTTAGAAATTAGTATACGAGGATAATAGGTGGAATACGTGATCATCGGAGGAGAATTATCCTGAATCTGGAAGTTATCAGGTGGTGATATTGAGAAATAAATATAGTGGGTGTAAGAAATTGGAGAACTAGTTTCCAATTGTATAAAATTACGGTCCTAAACAAGGTTCTTTTCTTCTTTTCTATTCTTTTAAGTGTGGTTATAACTCCTTGGGTGTCTGAGGAGCAAAGAGTCAATTTTAAGTGAGAAGAGTTGATTTTTCCCTTTCTTCTTATAAATAACCTCACATTTTTGTGAAAGGAAAAAAATCTCTGTCTAGAAGTTTTCTCAATTCTTATAAGAGCAACATATGCAATTATATGTGCTCCTTTATTTTTCATGAATATGGCAACTATAGTAGCACTGCAAGTTAAGAGCACCTTACTGCAAAGATAAGGTAAACAAGGGCTAATATTTATATCCAGAAAAGGCAACCATTTGTAAACCAAGACCTTAGCTACACATAACCGGAGCTGAGCATTAATCTTTAGATCAACAGGGAAAAAATATTCTTGCTGCCTTATGCCAGCCCACCTTAAGCATCACTCCTATCCCTCCACCATGTCACTGGCCAACAACCCTTATGCATAGTGTTCTGAAATGCTGGTAGTTAGGTAATCCACAGCACTTCTCATTCAACTGAACTGGGAGCAAGCGTAGTTTTGATAGTTGCAGCAAGTGGTTGGTAGTATGCTAAATGCTCCTTTTGTTCATAAAGTGAATAGTAATTGAGCGTATTGTTAATTTGTAGTTGTGAATGCTGATTTTAATCACCTTCCTTTTGTCTTCAGGTATGGCTTTCCCCACGAAAGGCTAAGAATTCAAGAAAGTCTTAATTGAACACTCACCTGAACTGAATTTTAACATTTACCTAGTTTCTGCAGCCTTGACAAACAAAATATCTAAGCCCGTTATCTAGCAGTCAGTGGCTTACTTGCACTTTTTTTTTATTTGCACATAGATCAAATAAAACCTTTATGTGGACCCTTATTTGATTTAGCCTCTACCCTAAGAGTAGAATTCCCAAATAAGTGTAAAGTGGAATACTGACTGCTATGTTTCCTTTACTGATTGCTTTACTAATCACTTAATTCATGTGGTCCTTAATGATTGAATTTAAGGGTTTTTTTAAACCATGTTTAAGATACAAATGTACGCTTTGTTTAAAAATTAAAAACAAGATTCTTATAAAATAATCAGTATTAAAAATGGCATTAAACATAAAACGGTTGCCAATGAAGCACTTCAATGGATATGTGAATAGTAAAGCTTAATTGGGGTCTGGCGAATTTCAAGAACTCTTATTGTTCAGTTGCAAATGAATGGATAATGCTAGCCTTCAGTAACATGGGTGTCTGCAGACTATAGTTCGGGAGATGTCATCCAGACTGAAGGGGCGGAACAGGTTAAGGCCAGAGATGTGAGATTAAATGAACAGTTAACCTACACATTTATTCCATGAAGCAAAGTTTTAAGCTACTGTGCCTTAACTTGTTGCTTTCTTAAAGAATTTTGTAGCAAACCATGATGTTAAATCCATTTTGATGAAACCTGCTGTTAATTATGTGTCAATGTGTTTTTTAATGATTGTTGTTTTCTAACTTTGTCTTGGTAATTGCAATTTAAATAGGTGCGGTGGCTACTAAAGTAAGAAGGCATGATATGCGGGTCCATCCTTACCAAAGGATTGTGACCGCAGACAGAGGTTAGTTTAGTTCTTGTTTTAAGAAATGCTGTGTCTATAAAATTAACTTTGCAACACCGTTCAGTGATTTTTCTGTACTGTATGAGGCATGAAAACTGGATACTAAAAAGTGAGTTGGCATTTACCCGTTTTAAATATAAAGACTGACCTGATAATACTGAGTCTGATTCCCAACTATGATAACTTCTCCTGCACAAACTATATACATATTGCTATGGCTGCCACTCCTTATTGTAATGCAGTTTTCAATTTGGTGTTGTAAAGTCTAGACTCACGTGTGCTTAAATACAAAAGTGGAATATTCATGGCTCTGTTGGTATGAACTTTTTTTTTTTAAAGGGTACCTTTATCCCTAAAAAGTCAAACCTCTTTACTTTTAGTAAGATATTTATATTAGATACAAATAGATATTGAATTTTATAACCAGTGGGAGACCTTCGTTATTTCCTGTTTTATTTGAAATTAGTAACCATGTAGTTCAATAGTGACTATAGAACATATTATCATTGGTCAATTCACCTTTCTTGGCATTAAGTGTTAAAGTCCATCTCTGATTTGACTTGGGGGGGAAAAAAACATTTTTGGATGATAATTGTGTGTGGAAAGTGACCCACAGTAGTGGTGGTTAGTTACTTTTAGTGGCAGTTAGAATATCATGGTGTGTGTGTTAAGGCTAAGACTAATGTCTCATGCACACAGGGTTCCTTTCAGCTTAACAAATTTTAGCCCACTGAAAAACACTAGTAATTGCCTCCCACGGTTCTCAAAGATGTGAACCTTTTTGGGCTTGAAAATGCTCTGCGACTCATTGTGTATTATTGTTTAGGTCTTTTCTTTTCAGAGAGGAGAAGGGGTGGCACAACTCATGCTCCTATAGCATTGCTGCTCATGAGACACATTATCTAGTACTTGCTTAAGAATTTGCCCTGAATACGTTTGTTATAACATGCTTTGTTATGGACCAAGCTACTCCTCGTAAGACAGCTCAAAAAACTTAGTATGGTATTAGACTAACAGATATTATATGTAAATGCTTATTCATTGACATTTGTTTATTTCTATGCAAGAGAGAGCATGCATTTTTAGTTACTGGCTATACAAAATGCAGAAAATTGTCATTGGGTTGTGGTTAAAAACCCACAGTGGATTGTCGAGAAGCTGCAGGTCACTCTGCATGGATTATAACCAACCAAAAACATTGATTTAGTGTCCATGAGAAGTGATGGGGCATTTTCATAATTTTACATTTAAATTGCGCTTTGTCCCATTGCCTTGTATATCAGAGATTGAGTTGTTTTGACCCACAGCAAAATGCCCAGAGTAAGACTGACCTCTGAAAAATTGGGTGACCACATTCCATATGTGGGGCCATCTTTAGATTTATTTGTTACTTTTGACCAAAAAGGAATGATTCCTTGCAATTAACAGGCGACCTCCCTTTTAGAAGAGCCATAACTACAGCAGCATTATGAATTCTACTTTTCTATTTAAGTATTCATGAGTTTAGAAAGGCAGTCATTTGGAATAGTTCCTCCTTTACAATGTTATCCTACATAACTGAGTTTGGTATAACAAACGGATTGAAATAATTGTTGTAAACTGTAAATGGTGTTGCACAGATATTAAACCTGTGTGTACTGTAAATGGCCACAGACTTTGCAGAGGACATATCCCACATATGTCGGTCTTTGTGCAAAAAGTTTACTGCACCTCTGCATAGAAGTTTGAAACCGATAACCTTGTAACAGATTCACATTTTTATAATTCTTGACTCGGTTACAATTTGTACATTGCAATGTACAGTAAATTATCATACATTTCTACACATGCTAATCGTGGTGTCGGTAACCCACGTAAATATTTATTTTGGTTTTTGGGGTTTTTTTCTCTGCTTGATCCCAAGCACTACTTTCTAAATGTCCCAGTTCTTAATAAGAACTTAAAGGGGCTTACTTGCATTTCAGATGTCCTGGGCAATTTCCTGCACATTGTAAGGGAAATACATTGGTATGCATAAAGCATAGACGAAAGCCTTTCCCTTTTGTATTTCCTGATGTGAGGTTGACCAAGGCTTCGAAAAGTTGGTCTTTAGGACTAAGCTATCTGTGAATCTACTGGATTTCATTTTACGAAATGCCACAATTCTGACTTTGCACTGAATATTTCTCACCTTCATCTCCTCTGCTTTAGTCACAATGGCAACAGTACAAATAAAGCAAATCAAACCTCAGAATATATAGAGTAAAGCTGTTGAAAAAAAAAAAAAAAGTCTTAAATTACATATATATATATACTACTGTTAAACGGACCAAGTTAGTGAAGGAGAATGTGAGTGATTGAGGAAGGAAGAGCTCAAGAACACTGGGAATATTACCTTTCCACTTGAGAACTTTTTTATATATATTTTTTGTTTTTTTTTTCTTAAAAGAAAATAGTATTTACAGATGGCGTAAGAAATATAAAAAAAAAAGTATAAAGCAGGAATGTATATGAAACGTCAGATTTTATTGTATTTGCAGAGTATAGCTTTGAAATTTTAAGAGGGCTGTTAGTAGTTATAAATGCTTTGTTAGCATATGTTAGAAATTGTATTTTTTTTTTTCAGATGTATTTCAAACGTTTTAAGTCTAGAGTTTAAATAAAAAAAGGCAGGACTTCTACAGTGTTTACATAAAACTGCATTTTATAAGTGTCCTATATGTGTAAAATAGTATTTTCAACTGGAAATGCTGTCAGTAGCAGTATTCTATAGCCAATCCTGGTTGACGTGATGATGCCTACTGTGCGAGACCAGCATTTAGTATTGCTTTGTATTATGAGGCCAAGGTATTTTGTGTCTGTAAATAGAAAATGAGCAATAAAATTTATTGAACAAAAACAACCTTGTTTGGCCCATAGTTTATATAAAGTTTTTTTTTTTTTTTTTTTTAACTTTTGAAAAAAATTAATTCTTTAGATCCATTACCTTTAACATCCAGTTAATAATCACATCATCATTAGATGCTTTAATGCTTGCACCATGGGGTGGGTGGATACTAATGCTTAATAGCAGTCAGATACTGATTGTGTGCACTGACTGCCTCGAAATTTCTTTCCGAGTTCCAAGCTGATCCATTTTTTTTGTCTAGAATTTTCCGACTGCTACTAACCATTAGTTGTGTTACTTCCATTTTTTTTTCTTCCTGTTAACCAGTTGTATGGGCGTGGGCTCCTTCTTCACACATTCGAATCATGATACTTGGTGTCATGATTTTGTTGCATTCTGTAGATGGTGCCAATGAGTGTCAATATTAAACATGCTTGTTTTTTTTTTTTTTTAATTAGTTGTGATTAGTTTTTTTTTTTTCATGTTGTCATTAAGCAGTCACTAGCTGACACTAATCTCTTCTCTATCTTTTTCTTTCTTTTTTTTATTTTCATTTTATTTTTTTTGTTTCTAACCACCCAGCCGCCACCGGCAACTAACCTATGACCTTCTGACCTCTGAATTCTTCACCCAATGATGACCTGACCATGCCTGCCTGCTGATCAGTTAACTGGTAATCGCCTCTGCTTGTCTGTCTTTAGTGCAGCGAGCTGAGACACTTTTCCGTTCGTCTTACCATCTAACAAAAAAGACACAAATTTTTTTCTTCCAACTCAGATTTATCCCATCCCCCCCCCCCAAGCCCCCTGTTTGGGTGAAAGTGATTCTAGTACCTGCACTGAATAGTAGTAAAGCAATAAGGTCCAATTGAGCCCTGCGCACTGATCATCTTGTGTCCTAACCAAGCGAACGGTATAAAGGCCTCACCTACAGTACTGGCGAGACAGCTGATCCTCAACTACCGATGACAGAGGCAGTTACTGTGAGAGACTTCTAGGAAACCTTTTTCCCCCCCTCTCTCTCGTATAGTAAATTTTAAAGCTATCTCTGAATGTACTGTGTTGTAATGATGCATTATGCATGAACCTGTTTGGTCAGGGATCTTACTGGTGAAGTCATTATGAAAAAAGAAAGAACAAACTAAATTATATACTGTTTAGTCACTACAGTGCCCTCTTTGGGCAAAATATTGCAATTTAATTTTTTTAAAATTTTAAATGTGATCATATCGGCCAAATTTGTTACTGATAAGGGTGCCATGAACAATTGCCGACTGGTATTTTTTAACCTGCTCTTTCAAATCTGATTGCAGCTATGAAATCTCCTTTCAGTGGTTTCAGTCCAAATTCTAAAAGCTTTTGACTTAAAGCCTCATGTTTGAATATGTTGAACAAGGTACATGCATTATGTATCACTTTACTGGGCAAACTGTTCAAATATTTTAGACCTCCCTGTATAGAAACATACATTAAGGATGTAAAAGCCATGCTTGCCTATTTGCTGTATAATTGTAATGAAATTGTAGATAAGTGTAGTGCATTGAAACAAAATGTTCTAAAACGTAGATACTTTTACTATACAAGGGTGCTGGTGCAGAAAAAGTATATATATTTTTGAAATTGTAGCATTTTATACTCTCAAGTGTTATTATAAACGAAAAAAAGAAGAAAAAAGAACCAAGAAAACCCCTTGATTGCGTTGAATTTTTTTTTCCTGGTGGTAGTCAAGACCAAAAGAGCCTTTTTGCTGTTTTTTTTTTTTTTTTTGATTATTATTGGAATATGTCTAAAGAAAGTGCCTTATTTTCCTCCATAGTCATTTTGTCCAGTGTCAAGTACAACCTTGTTCTTTTATTAAACGCTTAAGGTTTAATGTGTCCCAAGAAATTTAACAAAACAAATTTTAGTTCTGTTACCTGCCTCAAGCTTTTTAAGAAATTGAAAAATAGTTGGCGTATACCAGTCTGACACCCAGTAGAGTATGTTAAAAGAAGCTTCAAAAGACAATTTTGATTTAGAAGTATCAGGGCTTTGCCACTACATCAGAAATAAAAAAGAAAATATAAACTGTTTATAAAAAAATTAAAGGAAAATGGAAATATTTTTTTTAATTTTTAAAATTGAGCAAGAAAAAAAATACAGAATTCAGAGATGTCTGTGGATTTCCATTTTAGTTGGACTTTATGATGGAAGTGATTTCTACCCAAATGCCATTAAGCCGTGCAAATTCACCTGTTCTACTAGTAGTGCCAATTCAGTATCTGGGG
Source organism: Xenopus laevis (assembly GCF_017654675.1). NCBI lineage: Eukaryota > Metazoa > Chordata > Amphibia > Anura > Pipidae > Xenopus > Xenopus laevis. The sequence goes on from NC_054380.1 coordinate 46,241,956, forward strand.
TTCAGTTGCAATCACTGTGGTTCTGGGTGGCAAAGACCTGATTATTACTTCTACTTCTTGCATTTAGGAGCTTCCCTAGTAAAGGTCAACAGTTAGCCCAAAACTCCTATATTTGAAGCACCTTGTGACCTCATTTACCATTATGTATCAAAAACAAATTATATATTAATTTACTATGCAACAGACATTCATCTTGTTCTCTTCAACAGTAGCATTTTAATTACCAAACCACCAGCTTTTGTCTTCCTGTTCAGTTTTCCTGTTCAGTTTTTGTTTGTTATTTTGGGTAAGGAATTCTCTTCCATTCAAGGGAGAGGTTTGGTCAATCTTGCGACACTCAAGCATTTAGAGAGATGTATAAATATCACCAGTATTTGATCCAGATTCATCTCAGCTGTGATAAACCTGGACATTTTAAATGTTTGTTAAAGGATTTATTTTTTCCTGGAATGTTGGTAAATGAGTCTATTGAATAGACAACTGAAAATATTTGCAATGAACAAAGTTTGGGAAACAGTTTATTACATAGAAAGTATCAGTAGCATGGATATTGAAAAATCTGATTGCTTTGGTTCTCAGTATTATGATTTTTATGTTTTTATTCATTATAAATTTAGGTAGTTTTTTTTTAGTCTTTTATTTCATTTGACAGTATTATATATATATATATATTTTTTCTTTTTTAGAATGGTTAGATGGGAGTGTCGCTGATATGTATCTGTACAGGTGACCTGTATTGTCTATTCTTTATAATAGTTTCATGCTGTGTATGTATCATAACCAACCTATTGCCTAAAAAGAACCTGTAAGATAATGTATTTACAGCCATTGTTACAAGTTTATAATGTATTTTTCTATCTTGTTTTATATGTATGTTATATAACATTCAAAGGATTTTTTCCTGTTTGAGAAAAGGATACAAAAATGCAACACCCACACTTTTTTGATAACTAAAACTTGCCAATTGTTTTGCAGTACTTTATTATATTGGGAGTGTTGTCTTCATTGGCTTTTAGTTAGCTACTGGATGCCATTAGACATAATGGGTTTTAGTTGGGTTTTTACATGGCTTGCATTTTAATTCTTTGGTTCTTTGCTGTTTCTATTAACCCCATAGCATTATTTTAATAAATGTTATACCAAGATACTAACTCTGGACTTTGTCTGTTCATTAACATTGTATGTTTTCATTAAAATGAAATCTTGAAAGACAAAAAAGAATGTAAAATTTCGAGATACTGGACTAACACTGAAGAGCGTGACCACAGATAACCCAGCGTTTATTGTTTTAATATTGTTTGTCAGCTGAACTTCTGCACACTACCTAAAATAGCTTTGGTCTTTATGGTCTTATGACTTGCCAGTATGTGCCAGTAGAAAAGGGAACAATTTTTGACACAACCTATAGAGTCTTGCCACTTGCCTTTTTAGCAGCTGCATTACTAATGCCACACTTTCTTATTACTCAATCAGCTCTCTGCATATAGACATGAGTCTTTCTCTAAACTTCACTGTAACAAAACACGTTCATTGCGGTGCTTTTTTGTTTTTTAACTGGTCTGGTTCTACCTTAATGGTTAATAACATGGTACCTTACACGTAATTTCTTTAGCTTCTCTACTAAATAATTGCACAGCCATTATTGCATTATCATTAATCTAGGTTTCATTAATATGGGAAATAAATTTCGGGTGAAGATTAATGTTGCGCTAAGACCAAAGGTGCAAGGGCTGACTTACTGAGCAATAACCACGTGAGTGCTACTGTCTCTGTTATGGGCAGTGCATATATGATTGAGAATGGGAAGCAACTGCTGGTGGAGAGAGAGGTGCCACAATAATCCTTGGCAATACCCATGTGGATCACAAATTCCCAGGCCCTTATTTTGAAGAAATGTTTTGTAACATTCGTAAATGTTTTTAAATGCTCATGCATGAAGAGAAAATCAGATGCTAAAAACTGTATACTGTTTATCTGGTCTATAAATATCTATATTTAACTATTCAAGTGAAGGCAATCCTACTTTGCAAGCATGACTTTGAGATTTATTTAAGAAAAGTCCATCAATGGCATTTGTGTGTTTTGACGACCAAGTGAAAATATAAAGAACAACCTTTCTCCCAAGTACAAGTCATTACAGTTGTCTGTGTTCTGTTTAAACTATGGGAGCCTTTATATGTTTCAGAATTGTAAAAGTTTCAAAATGATAGCTATTTATTAGTTTTTATTTAACTATATTATCAAACTCATGCATTATTAACTGGAATCTACAGAAAGACTAGTTGCTTAAACCCCCAGTGTGCTGCCAAGTGAAGTTTTTCCAATAACTACTGGGAGCAGATAAGACCAGATTCTTTGGGTGTTATCCAATAAAAGGCACTACGGTTGCCCAGAAGCAGTAACCCATAGCAACCAATCAGCAGGTAGCATTTACTGGTCACCTATTCAAAAGCATGCATATTGGTTGCTATGGGTTACTGCTCCTGGGCAAACTTAGTGCCTTTTATTACATATGGGGGTTTGTCTGTAAAATAAATATAGGCTGCCCCTGTCGGAGACCATATGTTCTATCCAGTATATTGCAGTTTTCTCTCTATTAAAGGATGTACTTTTATAGAAAAAATATGATAAATATACTTTAAGATTATAGGCAAACAAGTTGATTCTGGTATGCAGTTGATATGCTGTGACTGATAACAGTTGTAAACACAGATATTTACTTGTTAAAGGGTTGTCGGAGTACATGATGAAGATACTCTGTTAATATTAAAGGCAGTTGGATTGCATTAAAAAAAAAAGGTGTCCCGTAGTTTGGAAAAAAGGCAAAGATCAAACTCATAATTTATCCCCATTTTTAAATTCTGAAAAATTGATTAGTCAAAGAGAATGAAGTAAATGGTTCAGAAAAAGAATCCAGTAAATGGTTAAAAAAAAAAGAATGCAGTGAATGATTCTAAAATTAACGGCGATAACAAATGGGAAAATCAAATATTGGTTTGCACCAAATATAAAGCTTCTCCAATTCTAAAGCCAAGAAAACTCTCACTAGTTCTCTCAGTTTTGTCCGATGCAGTTCAGCTTTTTTTAATAAACCATCTTAAATTATGTGGCTTATATATTGCAGAGATCCAGTCTTCATTAAAGTATTAAATACCTTATTTTAAGTGGTCATTTTAAATTGAGGACAATAACCCCAAAATTCCAATGTTCTGCCAAGTATTTGGAAAAGTATTCATTTTTTTTCTGCACACTCAGTGAGTCAATCTGAGTAATGTAGACTCACTTTGGTAACTTGGTATTGCACTGGGCTGCGACCAACATCTTTCTAGGCTAATTCCTTTGGGTGCTACAGAAAGTGCTAAAGTGTATCAGGCGACATAAAACTAGAAAAAAACGATGTCCACTTTTGCATGATCTTTGGCTTATGGGCTGTCTCCCACATATCTCTCACACATTGATTACCGCTTCAAGAGGATTCCCATGAATGCACCAATGCATGCACATCTTCTCTAGACAATAGTGGGCACTTGCTTGGAAGTACTGTTAGCCTAGAATTAATGGTCACACATGCCTTTGCATGGAATCTCTTCTAGGACAATTGCCAGTGTTTCATCAATCTAAAAGATATCACATCATCTGAAATAAACCTAGACATTAACAAGTGAAGAATATGCATGAAAGGGGCAGTATCGGCTATTTCTAACTGATGCTTGAATTCCCTCTATTTTCCAATAATTGTTCATTACAACCCATTGACATTAATTATTCTAAACTGGGATCATTGGTCCTATGCATAATTGTGGCTATTCATATAAAAGGGGCTGTTTGGCATACTCATTTGCTTTTGGCTACCACACCTGTCAATGGTATCAGAAAAGTATCAGAAAAGTGATACAATGCTTGTTTGGCTTTATAATGCTCCAACACTACTACTTTTTGCTATTTCTGTTATCCAGGAAAATCTAGAAAAATGAAAGAAAAAAAAAATACATTTTTCACAAAATTGATTAGTTCACCACTTGCTTGCATATACACATGTAAAATAGATCATCCCTTTACCAATATAGAAACAAGTTGCATGGGGTTAGCAATGCAAGACTGCTTATTCTACATAACACTTTCTCACTACGTTTCCTTTTAACTCACTACAGTTTATACACCCAGCTTACTGTCTATGGCATCTTAAAGCAGCACCTCTGGCATTTGCCAGTCTGCAGATTGCTGGCCCAGGCCTGTATACACCCCCAGAATAAATACAACAATAGAAAGCCTGCTCCAAGGAATTACATGTGCTTCATTTGACTGTTTCAGCATGGATCCAGTGTAGGGGTCAGGCAGGTACAGATGGATTGCTGCTAGCTAATGACTTGCACTCTCCATATTGAATTTCTGGAAAGGAAAATCCCAGAGTAGTAGCTATTCTTGTTCATGAATTAACTAGTCAGTAGCTTATTGCATGGGGACATGCTATTTCTGGACACTAGCTAACTAGCCATGACATTCTCCTTTCAACAGAACATTTTTACATATTTTTTTTAAAACGCGTGGTTCACCGAAATTGTTCCTTCTCAAGTGTTTCCATGAATGCCCTAGCAACCATGCATTGATTTGAAGAGACTGGAATATAAATAGGAGAGGGGCTGAATAGAAAGATGAGTAGTAAAAAGTCGCCATAATTATACATTTGTAGTCGTAGAGAGGGCATTTGTTTTTCACATGGGGTCAGTGACCCCCAATTAAAAGCTGGAAGGAGTCAGAAGAAAAAGTAAAATCATTTAAAAAAAAAATAATAATGAAGACCAATTGAAAAGTTTTTTTGAGATTTTTTCAATAAAGAAGCAAACATTCAAGTTTTCGTTCAAATATCAGTTTATTTAAGGTAGAAAAAAAACATCTAGAATTATACAAATCTGAATTTTGATAAAGGCTTCTAAAATAAAGTCTGTCTCCATCAAAATTATTTTTAATAACTATCCATCAAAAAATACATGGGGGGTATATTTATCAAAGAGTGAAGTTAAAGATGGCCACAGTCTGCTAGAGGGAAATTCCGCTACTCTCCATTAATTTCTATGGGATTTTGAAAGGTGTATTTATCAAAGGATGAACTTTCACCCATTGATAAATACTCTTAAAATTCCCAAAGAAATGAATGTAGAGTGGCAGCATTTCACTCTAGAGGACTATGGTGATCTCTAACTTTACTCTTTCATAAATATAGCCCATAGAATCTAGAAGGTCTAGCTGAAGTCAAAATTATCATTTGTACAGCCATTGCTGCTTTTTTTAATTTAATTTTTTTAAATGAAGGCTTGATCTCTGCAAAACTAAAGAACATGAGACAATGAACTTAAGCAATAAACTTGAATGTTATATTTGATAATAAATCAAGACACCAGTGGCAGCATTGTATTTCATGTATAAATATACCCCTTTTCTGCTGCAGATATGCGACACCTTTCCCTGTAGATACATTGCTTTCTGTTCTCTAGAGCATCTGACTGTAGACTTCTCTAGTTCACCTGATGGAAGCTGTGACTGGCATTAGTGTGTGTAGTTTTGACACCACCCTACACAATATAGTCTACTCCTGACACCCTAGAACAGATGTCTCCAACCTTTTATTTTTACCTCTGAGCCACATTCCAATATGCAGAGAGTTGGGGAGCAACAGAAGCATGAAAAAGTCCCTTGGGTGCCAAATAAGTGCCTGTAATTGACTATTTAGTAGCCCTATGTGGATGTGACAGTACACCTGTTTTTATGCAACCAAAACTTGCCTCCAAGCCTGCCATTCAAAAATAAGCACCTGCTTTGAGGCCTGAAAGCAACATCCAAGGGGTTGGTGAGGATCATGTTGGGGATCACTGCCCTAGAAAGAGAAAACAATAGCGTCTTCCGGTAAAGGTACCAGCAGTGCTTATTCCAACAATGGAGTCTGTTTTTAACTGCATGGCTTGCAAGTGTATTTTATGTTGGAAATCCAATGTTGCCATTAGCCAGTTTGTGACTTTAGTTGATCAATAATAACACCAATCATTTAGGGAAAATATGAATCCCTTCACCAGATATTAGCAAGCTATTAAAAGTATAGCTTACAGTAGTAGTAGTAGTACCTTACAGTGAAAGACTGCATAAGTAAACACTACAATATACTGTACTGTATATAATGTAAGCTACTTTAAAATGCATCTTGTTTGCAATAGCAAGCTTACATGTATTCATGGCAAAACACTACCAGAAATTTCAGCTAGACATTTTGAAAAATCAGCACTGACCATTGAGTAACTTTAGCTATTACTAGACATTAAACATTGCTTATATGAGCAAATACTCCTTAAGTTGGTTGCATAAAACCATAGGGCTCCTAATATTTTTGACTGTAGGACAAATGCCAAGACACTGCTTTAAAGAGCCCTCCTCCTGACAGATCAGGTTGATTTATTTATTCTTTATTATGGTGATCCTAAAGTCCCACTTTACAAGCATTTCTAGGACAGTTTAACCATTGATGATTGGTGCTTATTACAGTCCAACAGTTGCTGTTGGTGTCCATATGTTCCCAAAAAAAAAACCTAAAAATGACAGAATCTGGATTGGGCAGTGTTTCTCCCAAGAGATGTCCTACTGGGGATCAAGTACTTTTCTGTTGAGGAAAGTATTCTCTGAAGCAATGAAACAAAACTGGATCCATTGGTGACTAAATTCTCAGTATTACTGTTGCTTTTAAAAGGGAAACCATGGAAAATGCTCTCTATATTATATAAATATATATTCACAGTTTTTTTGTTTTGCTTTTAATTTTAAAGAAAAAAAAATCTATATGTTGATATATTTTTAGTGGTGAAATATGTTGGCAACGATTTCTCTTTTATGCTAATTTATTTTATTTATTACTGTAAATGACAAAATAAATAACTCCCACATACATATCGTTCTTTGGTGTTTTTTTGATGCAGCGTTCACAGTTATACAACCAGCACAGCTATGTATTACTTTACATGGATTGTTCATCATTCTAGTCATTTTCTGCCCCAAGGTCTTTTTTACGTTCATACAACACACATAGGGTCAATTTAATCAGGAGCCAATAAAGCTGTCGTGTATATGTGTGGAGTATGGAAGAAACCAGAGTGCCCTGAGGAAACCCAGGAAGAAAAGCAAGAACATGCAAACATGCAGTGAAATCCACTATTCTAGGGCATTTCCTCTTTGGCGCAAGGCAACATGACCTCTTCAAGTTTTTTGATGTATTGAAACTGATCCATGATCCCTGGTATGGATAAATAGGCCCAACACCATAGTTACATAGTTAAATTGGGTTGGAAAATGACTAAAGTCCATCACGTTCAACCCATCCCAATGAAACCCAGCATCCATTCATACACACACACTCGCACTGACTCCTCTATACACTCACATAAACTATGTATACCAATATCTTTGCTAACTGTAAATTTTAGTATCACAATAGCTTTGGATATCATATTATAGTATGCTTCTCTGAGAAATCATCCAAGCCGCTCTTAATGTCATTAAAGGGGTTATACTTTTGGCACCCCGAGAGATCCAATTTACTTACCTGACACCCCATGCCGGTGCTCATATTAGGAGAAAACTGCACCGGCCGAGGATTCTTCCAGCAACACCATTGAGCGATCCTCTTCTGGCTTCTTCTTTTTTCTCATGGCTGTGCATGCGCAGTAGAGTAAAAACTGAACTTTAACTACAAAAGTTGCTTATTTCAGTCTACTGCACGTGTCTGCCCCAGGAAATTTGAAGAAAGAAGAAGCAGGAAAACAATCGCAACATGCTCGCTGGAAGAATTCCGGGTCGGTGCAATTTTCTCCTGGCCCCGGGGGTCACGTAAGCACAACATTTGCTGCCTTCTTCCTTAAAGCTAAACTATACCCAGCAAAATAAATACTTAAAGGGATACTGTCATGGGGAAAAAAATGTTTTCAAAATGAATCAGTTAATAGTGCTGCTCCAGCAGAATTCTGCACTTAAATCAATTTCTCAAAAGAGCAAACAGATTTTTTTATATTCAATTTTGAAAGCTGACATGGGGCTAGACATATTGTCAATTTCCCAGCTGCCCTAAGTCATGTGACTTGTGCTCTGATAAACTTCAATCACTCTTTACTGCAAGTTGGAGTGATATCACCCCCCTCCCTCCGCCACCCCCCAGCAGCCAAACCAAAGAACAATGGGAAGGTAACCAGATAACAGCTCCCTAGCACAAGATAACAGCTGCATGGTAAATCTAAGAACAACACTCAATAGTAACAACCCATGTCCCTCTGAGACTCCTTCAGTTACATTGAGAAGGAAAAACAGCAGCCTGCCAGAAAGCATATCTCTCCTAAAGTGCAGCTGGGAAATTGACAAAATGTCTAGCCCCATGTCAGATTTCAAAATTGAATATAAAAAAAATGTTAGCTCTTTTGAGAAATGGATTTCAGTGCAGAATTCTGCTGGAGTAGCACTATTAACTGATGCGTTTTGGAAAAAACATGTTTTCCGATGACAGAATCCCTTTAAGCAACAGATAGTTAATATCAAAGTATTTGGCATATTAAAGAATATACCAAACTGGTATGCTGTATATATTTAAGTAAATATTGCTCTTTTACATCTCTTGCCTTGAACCACCATTTCATGATGGTCTTTTTGCTGCCTCAGAGATCACCTGACCAGAAATAAAGCAACTCTAACTGTGAAAGGAAGAAGCTTGGAAGCAAAAGACAGAACTTTGTTAATTGGCTCATGTGACCTAACATGTATGTTTTGTTTATGTTCACCGTGAATCCTAGGATCCCAGGGGACGGCCCTTATTTCTCATAATGGAAATTTTCTATTTACGATTACCCAATGGCATGTACTACGAAAAAAATGTTATTATGAAAATGGTTTATTTACACAAAGCAGGGAATTGTTTGTTAGTTAGTTTTCCTTCTAAATAAGGGCTGTAATTGACACCTTTTGTTTCACAGAATGAATGACATCACAAATTGTATTCCACACTGCTATTATTTGAAACAAGCTATTATCATTTTGAGCACTGCTATTATTTTGAACAAACCTCAATGAATGATTCAATTACACAGAATCAGCAGCATGCCTGTCATGCTCCATTTGCAAACTCTCGCCAATCCAATGCTCCCTATTGCATAACGCCTTGCTCCTCTTGGATTCTGCAATTTTCAGCGAGCAGGGAAGAGGGGGATGACATGATGGCAATTTCATTTATGATACCCCCAGAACTCCCAGCAGGATGATACAGTGGCTATTGTATGTATAAATACCCCTAGAACTCATAGCAAGATGGCTCAGTGGCAAAAGCATGTATAAATACGCCAGAACGCACGGCAGGATGACTCAGTGGCAATTTAGGTATAATACCTTCCAGAATTCATAGCAGGATGACATCATGGAAATTTATGTATATTGCCCCCAGAATTCAGAGCAGGATGCCAAAGGATACCATGAATAAATACCCCAGAACTCACAGCAGGATAGCACAGTTGCAATGTTATGTGTATATATATATATATATATATGTATATATATACACACCCACCCAGAATGCATGGCACAGTAGCAAGTTATTTAGAATACCCCCATAATTTATAGCAGGATGGCACAGTTGCAATTCTATGTACAGTTGTGTTCAGAATAATAGCAGTCCGACCTCACCAGTGGAGTAACTAGATGCTACTAGGCCCCACAGCAAATTAATTTTAGGGCCCCCAACATTTCCAGAGGTTGTCCTGTTTTACCAATATATATTGACATTTCTCATTAATTAGGGCCTCATAGGCCCCCTATACCTCCTGGGCCCCCCTGCAGCCGCAGGGTCTGCTTCCTCTGTAGTTACGCCCCTGGACCTCACTAACCTAATCAATTACTGTTTTTGGTAGAAATTATTTGTCAATCAGCCGCATTACCTTCCTCCATAGCATGAGGGTGTGTGGGGGAGAGGTGTATTGGATTACAGGAGAGCACCAGAAGGAAATAGCGAACTGAAGTGCCCCGTGCCGAAGGACCTGCTAGAGATCCGGTCAACAGAGAAGGTGGGAGGGCAATGGTCCTGGGATGGCCCAGTCTGACGCTGATTCCTGTTGTTTCTTTTCCCAGGGTGTGAAGGGGAGCAGGCAGCCCTGATAGGGAATTGAAGCCTGTCTTTGCTTGTGTGACTGCATGGCTGTGATTGGCTATGCTTCTGGCAGGCATGATTAGGACAAGCCTACCCCACATTTGAACAGTCATTGGACAATGACTGTATCAGATCTATAGGGAGCTCCAACAAAGGGGCCAGTTCTACAGATCATTTTTCATGTGCAAATGGTTGCCATGGGGGCACATTCATTAAGCTTTTTGTGTCTAAAATTGAAAGTCACATCCTACTTTCTTTTGATACAAGCACAATCATAAGAAACACCAGCTCATAAAGAAGTGCTCTGTATAAATGAACCCGATCCCTTCCGCAAACAGAAGCCTGTTAGACTTTCCAATAAGAAACAGCTCATTATACAGAGGATTTCTCAATGGACTGGTGATTTGTTTTGCTTGTGCTAATAAGAGCAGGAAGTAGAATGCCTTGTCTTTCAGTTCATCATTTTCAGATTTTGCCCTGTTTGCATTGATATTTAACACAATGGGCAAAAGATATGTTGCACATACTGTATAAGCTTATATAAAGGAAGAGGTGATGATAGAAAATGAGGGGGCAGAAGTCTTATGGGTCTTATGGGTGGAGTTATTCACCAATTGTAAAGAGTCCAGCAAATTACTTGTAGGAGTATGCTATAGACTATTAATGTATGTTTACAAATGCAAGGAATTTGACTGGTAAAATCTGAGAGCTGGAGGTGCTGGAGCAGTTCATGAAGTATGCTGTGATTAGTGTTTCTGAAACATGGCTGAATGAGTTATAGGACTAGGCAGTAAATATAGGAGACTACAGTATACTTTGATTTGGGGGGACAGAGGCAATAAAAAAGGGGTATGTCTGAACCCCCAATGTAAGTGAGGAGGAGGAGGATAAGCTTCTGCTGCAAATAGAAAAGGCTGCTAGTTTGGATAAAGTAATGATAATGGGGGATTTTAATTACCCAGATATTGACTGGAGCAACAGTACTGCCAGATCAGTTAATGGGAACACATTTATATACTTGTTGCATGACAATTTTATGGCACAGGTTGTTGAGGAGCCAACCAGAAAAAAATGCTATTCTGGATCTAGTGATTTCTAATGACCCAGAACTTATAGAAACGCCATTCAGAGCATTGATTGGGGCATTATGTTTTCAGCTAAAAACACACAACAGAAATGGTTGTCATTTAAAATGATATTAAATTGTTACTGTTCTCAATTTATTCCCTTAAAGGAACAGTAACACCAAAAATGAAAGTGTTTTAAAGTAATGAAAATATAATGCTGTGCTGCCCTGCACTGGTAAAACTGATCTGTTTGCTTCAGAAACATTACTATAGTACAAGCTACTGAATAGCAATGGCTGAAAATTAAAAAGGCTTTATTTACCAGTAGATCTTTCCAGCTGGCACAAGGTCACCCATTTTGATTAGAAGAGAAGAGGTTCCACCAAAATATTCAAAAGGGGATTACCGTACCAGAGGCCACCCCTTCAGAATAGAAGAAAAGAACTTTCATTTGAAGCAACGTAGGGGGTTTTTTACAGTGAGGTTGTGGAATGCACTGCCGGGTGATGTTGTGATGGCTGATTCTGTTAATGCCTTTAAGAATGGCTTGGATGATTTATTGGACAGACATAATATCAAAGGCTATTGTGATACTAAATTCTGTAGTTAGTATAGGTATGGGTATATATAATTTATGTGAGAGTATGGAGGGGTGTGTGTATGGATGCTGGATTCTCATTTGGAGTGGTTGAACTTGATGGACTTTGTCTTTTTTCAACCCAATTTAACTATGTAACTATGTAACTAACTATGTAACTAACTATGTACTGTAAGTGGTTGAAATTGTTAGATGGTAACAGGAAAACTAGCCATAATATAGGAATTCTTGGGTGAATAGATTGTTTTACTATTACTTTATAGTTAAGTTATGTGTCCTCTCTATGCTGCTGTAGTATTGATGGCTTTTCTTGAAAAGTGAACTGAAAATCAATGTATCTGCATGTGCAACATATTCAATAAATTCACTCCTCTCACTGTAAAAAAGGGAAGAAAAACCCTTTACACACCTTAAAGGAAAAAAGGAGTATTCTAAGCTTATCTTATTTATTGGCTTTAAGGTTTCACTTAACCACTGAGAGCACCGTTTTGTCAATAGCCCTCAGGAGGATGACACATTCTGGATAGATTCAGTGTTTCTTCCTCGATTTGTGTCATCGGCAAAAAGATACATTTTCAATGCCCTCCTTCAAGTTATCGAATAACAGATTAAATCGTGGACCCAGTACTGAACCATATGACAGACCACATAAATATATATATATACTGTATATTACATAGTTTGTTAGTTTGTTGTACCCAAAAGCATTTGTATAATAAGATGCAGTAAATGTAAAAGAGGAGATTTTCAGAACTTGCTTAGAGTGTTAAATTTATCACAGATTTTCCGTTTGGTACTTTAAGGTAGAAAGAAATATCCATTCCAAATTCACAATATTGGAAAGTGCATAATTTTGGGGTTACCAGTGGGGGTGTACTATACACACACAATCTGTTCAGTTTGTGTTTCTGAAATAAAAATTGTAGAGCCCTTTCAAATTGTTAGGTTGCTAGCAGTAAGCGATTTTTGCAGCTCTGTCCACATCATTTTGTTTAGAAAATGTATACTGTTATATAGTAATACTAGGATATGCAGCAGTGTATGACAGTACACACAGAAGACAGATATTATGATCAATAAATACATATATATGTGCAACGAGCCCCCCTCCCCATAAGACTCGTGGTTTCCTTACCATGTTTGCTGTAGTGCGGTCGCACTCTCTGCTCCCCCTGTAGTTACGCCACTGGTAAGGGCCATATTAGGAATGAGGTTCTAGCACTGTACAGCTTAAATATATGAGGGAAAACCATACAGACACAAATAGGAGGACAAAAGTGCATATAGGTTTGGATTAGTGAGGTGAGGGCCGGTATACGAGGGTCAGACGAGTTTGGGCTGACCTCGCTGCACTATTTGTGGGAGGGTTCAGGTTGAGATTTCCTGCCTGCTTTCCCCACCTGTGACCTTACACTACCGGCTTCCGACTACTGGTTTTATAGGCGTGTACCTTCCCCGCCCCTTTTGTGACATCATCAGTGGGGAGGTTGGCGCAGGTCTATAAATGTTAAGGGGGAAACTTGGGGGAAGAGTTAATAAAGAGCTAGCGTTGCCCCCAAATTCTCCAATTCACTAACAGGCACAAGCACCAATTCGCTGGTGAACCAGACCATCGCTAGCGCAGTTTTGTACCCTATTTCTAGGCATATTTTCACTCTGGTGAACGGGTGCTACTCCGCAAAGTGCGGATTTTACTGAACGTTACCTTTTTCACCAGAGTTCACTTTGCCACCTCAGACCAGGCAAAGTGCTAAAAATAAGCTAGATCTTCCTCAGTCTTCTGTCACTTACATCATATCCTGTGTGCCAAAAATGCATTTAAGTTCCAAAAACGCTGGCGACTTTTCCTTTTCCTAAGCGAAATTGCCTGCAAAAGTCCTGACTTAAACTTTTTTTGGGTAACTGGTTTTCTCCAGACATTTCATAACATATGGAACATTCATTTTACAGTGGGCTCATGTGTAGGGCATTTTATTAACTCTCTTGTCTTTAATAAGGTTCCCTGGACATTGTTAATAAAAAGTGGTAACTTCAAGCATTTGCACCAACATTTATAATAAAGACCTCCGTACAACTTTAAATTACCTGCCGTGTGCAAATTGACCTAAGCGCAAGATCGCTAGCAAATTTTCGCAAGGCACAAACCAACGCTAGCACTTCTTCACTATGAAATGCTCGCACTGCCAAAGTAACGCTAGTGAAAAGTTGCCAGCGCTCGGCGCCCAGGGCGCAACTTCGTATATTAGTGAATTAGCATGGTTGTAGTGAATTTGTGCCTGGCGAAGTGGTGCGATGTGTGCGAAGTGGTCTCTAGCAACGATTTGCCCTTTAGTAAATCTGCCCCTTGGTGTGGGCAGCATGGATCTGACGGTTGCTCATTCGTGTTTTTGTCATCACTAGTTGAAAGAATCTGAGTTCCATTTTAAAGATATTTTAAATACTGTGGAATTCCAGAAGCAAGGAAGTGTGAGATAGAAAGGTTTAAGAGGAATGGCAGTGGGTGTGAGAAAATGAATGATGAGCAGAGTGAAGGGTTTTGAATGTTAGCAGAAGCTAAAAACAGTATCTGGCTAGTGATGGGTAAAAGTTGTTGCGCATCAAAATTATTCGGACAGCCATTAACTTTAATGCATTTGGACAAAATAGTTGTGCGTATAAAAATTGTCGCGTGTCAAAATTATTTTGCGTTTCGTGAATTTTTTGCCCATCACTATATCTGGCTACTGTTTATATAAAATATACTCCATATTATTGTTATCTCTGGCTATTTTTAACCCCTCTCCCAATATGCTAGATTTCTTCTGCATTAAACAAAATCTATGCACGTGCTTCTGAATAAATATTTTAAACCATGCCACTATGGGGGTTAATTAACATTTTTTCCACTAAAAATCATGAAAGTGAATATTTGTTTAAAAAATACAAATTTTCAATATTTATTAAGCAAAAAAAAAACCAAAATGTTAATGCAATACTTTGGCATCAAGAAGTATGCAAGGTCATGCAGAAGTAAGTTAATGAAAGCTTTCCTAGTCAAAATTTTAACTATTTATTCAGTTTGAGTTTTTCACAAAAAATATGAATGTGAAACATTTACGTTTTTTCTATGATTTTATAGTCTTTTTTTTTTTTTTAAAAAGATGAGGTAACATTCATGTTTTTTTTGTGAGTTTATTCAAAGTAGAAACAAGCTGTAACATTACACAATCTCAAGATTAATAATTTCCCAGAATAAACATGAGTCTTCTGCAAGCTTTCGGCAAGGTACCACCTTAAAATCACTATATTTTCATCACAAGTACTATACATTATATTTATGCAATATTGTTCGAATACATGTAGCAAACATTTTGTATAACATTCACTCAACCCTTTTCAATTTTTTTTAATGCTACTTATGTAAATCTATGAATCGAAGGTAAACTGGAAATTGTTCTAAATTACTGCAATTATGTTGCAAAGCCATATTCAAAAACACAATTTTGCAATTTTGACTGGGTTGTATGGCAATAAATATATGTATTTTTTTCTCTGTAAATATTTGGAGTTATGCCATCTTCTCTCTATGGGGCAAATTTACTAAGCGGTGAAAAATCGGAAGCAACAGCCAGCACAACACTTCGCCAGATGAAAATTTGCTCAGACAACACTAATTCACTAACATGCGAAGTTGCGTGCAGAGCACCAAACAATGGCGAATTTGCGCTAGTGTTTATTCGGCAAGCAGAGTGAAGTTGCGCTAGCATTGGCTAATTTGCATACGGCGGGAAGTTAAAGTTGAATGGACGTATATGTTGCAGCAAATACATTGCACTACACAAGTCCAGGGAACATTAATAAAAGTAAATAGAGTTGTTATATTGCCCTACACATGAGCCCAGTGTATAGTTTATGTGCCATAGGTTAAGAAATGTAGGTGGAAGCCGGTTACCCCAAAAATTTGTACACTCTTTTGCAGCCTATCACCCTGAAAAAAGGAAAAGACGCCAGCATTTTTTGGGACTTAGAAAAATTTTCAACTAAAGTTTGAGGAAGTCCTATCAACTCTATTTTACTTCGCCTGGTCTGAGGTGGCGAAGGCAAGTCTGGAGCAAGAGGTAACGTTCAGTAAAATCCGCATCTTAGTGAATTTGCGCAGTTATGTCCCTTCGCCAGAGCGCAACTTGGCCTGGCGATTGATTGCGGATAAGCGTCAGCGTCAGTCTCTTTCGCTAGCGAAGTTACGCCTGTGCCTGTTAGTAAATCACCAGCGTTAGTCTCTTCGCCCTTTAGTTAATTTGCCCCTATGTATTTGCTGCCGGAAGGCAAAAGCTTGCAATTGAAAAACAAACTTATACATATTACAAATTTATAAAATAACCACACACACACTTATCTGAGAATTAACTTTTATTAACTGACTCCAGCTCCAACATAGTTGGACCTGCTTAGGGTGAAATGGGTGGGGTGCGGTTGCTGAAATGGGAATTTTAGTTTTACTGTCAAATCTTTTGACTATCTATAACAGTTCTTATCTCTCTTCTCACCCTTTCTGTGCAAGTTACTCTGGTTTAGAGAGATTCTAACCTCTGGTTTCACAGAGGCTAAATAGAATCAAATTAAAATAACATTATTATCCTATATTTATGTAGTACTTGCATATTTCCCAGCACTACAGGTACAGAGAAAATACATAATTTTCTATGTGTATGTTATTGGAATATGTTTGGAATTGCAAGAACATACTGTACAAACTCCTTGCAGATAATGCCTTTGCTGGTATTAAGTGTTCAAAAATCACTGTTCCCAAACACAGACAAGGTGAAACTGTTGGTTGCTGTGTAACTGGGATACTTGTAGAGAAAAAGAGTGGACCCATTGGAATATGTTGTTTATTGAAGATTCTGAAACAGCAAAATGTGACGAATTACAGATAGTGAGCATATAGGATTCACATTGTAGTGATACAGGATTGGCCTAAATAAATTGTTAATGGCTAATATAAGAAATCATCATAAAATATTAAAACAGAGTTCATTTTCGAAAAGCATCAGGGCTTGACAAAATAGAATCATGAGTGCTTAGGGTATAGTTCAATTTTAGCGAGGCCATTATTTCTGCTTTTCTTAGTGATTTTAGAACTAAACCCCCCACTACCAAAAGCCCCCCTAAACTTGTAGGCATCACCCCCCTCACCTCTCCATCCCAATGTGCTTTAGTGTAAAAAGAAGCCTTTAAAAATTCTGACCATTAAATTCAGAGAAGCTCAACAGAGCTCCTGGTCACCATCATTTTGCTCTTCATATAGTGTTCAGGTCTCTTTGCAGACACGAATCCTGCCGGCAAGTGGGCAGTTAAGCCAAGTAACGAATTGGCTTCAACTGTGCATGTGCAAATCACTATTAAGACCCGGAGACTATACGAAGAGTGGGAAGACGGCGACCGTGAGCTAATTTTTTAAAAGTTTTTTTTTTACACTAAAGCACAATGTGGGAAGGGGAGTGGGGCAATGCCTGGAAGTTTAGAGGGCTTTTGGTGGGGGGGGGGGGTTCTCCATTTATAAAAATTTAAGATAAGCAAAGATACAATTGTAACTATTTAAGATGAACAAGTCTCTGAAACTGAGACAGCTTAACGGCAATTTTACCTTCATTAGCGAAACTATTATAACACATAAAAAACCATAAAACTCCTAGAAAAGTGTTCAAACTTTCATAACCTTCCAAATTTTGTAAAATGACATGGTAATTAGGGGGTGTGGCCATAAAATGGACATGGTCAAAAATTGCGCAGCTTTTTGTCCCTTTATACATTTTTCAAATGCTGGAAGGTACGGTTAAAGGTATCACCCAATTACAGGCCTGTAGGTTATACATCTATACTGGTAAATTTGTTTGAAGATTTTGTTTAGTTATACATTTGGCGTAGTGTGGCAGGATTGAAGACTATGGAGCTGTGACTTCAGCGGCACTGACGCTTGGAAGGAATGTAACACGAGGTATGGAACACTTTCTCTTAAACAGTTAAAATTTATTGCTGTGATTCCTTCATAACAGGTTGATAGCAGCACAACATTTTCTCCTCACCTCTTCCTAACAAAGACTGCTGTCCCTTCTTCTATCACTGCCTGAAAGGCCACCCTATTTCCTTTTCCTGTTTCCTTTTATTTACTTTTCAGTACCAACAACATTCACAGTTCAACTTAGGAAGCAAAGTTATAATACATGAACTACTGTATTTAACAATTTACATTTTGCCTTCTTACACACTGGTTCTGGCTGAATGCTGCAGCTTTTATAACCTCCTTCCGGCAACCCCATGTATTTGGCTCTAAACTTAGGTTCTTCCTGGATTCTCATTTTTTCCCCAAACATCCTCTTGGGCTTCCAGCCAAGCAGTCACTTCCCTGCCATTAACCGGGCTCTGCAATGTCACAGGCAGAACATGGGAAGGCATGTCTCATCCCCTACATATAGTTTATGTGAGTGAATGGAGAAGCATGTGTATATATGTATGTATGTATGTACACTGGGTTTCATTTGGAGGGGTTGCACTTTGGTCTTTTTTAACTGTGTAGCTATGTAACAAAATCATTGAAACATTAAATACAGTAAATCCAATAGGAATGTTGTATATCCAATAAGAATTAGTTGCATCTTAGTTTGGATCAAGTAAAAGGCTCTATTTTATTATTACAGAGAAAAGAGAAATCATTTTTAAAAATCATAATCATTTGATTATGTATGGCCTTCCTGTAATTTGAACCTTTCTTAATAATGGGGTTCTGGATAAGGGATCCCATACCTGAACTTTGTTCTAAACCACTTTACAGAGACATTCACATTCGTCCCTGCACCAGCAGAGCTTACAAATGAAGTCCCTATCACATTCACTTACACTATGATCAATTTTATCAGGAACCAATTAACCTGTCTGTAGGTTTTTGGAGTGTGGGAGGAAACAGGGGAAACCCGGCAGATGCAAAAAGAACATAAATACAACACCCTTCCTCTTCTTCCTTTTAATCTTTGCATGAAGGTAGTTATGACATGTATATTTATGTCATGCCTCTAAATCACACCTATAGTGATTATTTTCTATTCCTTAAAGGAGAACTAAACCCCCCAATAAGAAAATCCCCTACCTACTACCCTAGGTAGTACCCCCTCCCTGCTTCCCCCTGCATAGTTAGTTACCCCTGCGTTTGCTCATGTATCAGTGCAGAGTAACTGCAGCGAAGCTCATGGGCGCCACCTTCTGGATCTCCGGTCTCCTTCTGTGAGTGAGTGCCATATTGGCGCATGCAGAGTTGGAGAAGTCTTCTGGTTCGTAGCAACTGCGTTGGAAATTGCCAAAGGGAAGAAAGAGGACCCGAAGAAGACTGGAGATCCAGAAAGTGGTGCCCATGAGCTCCACTGCGCTTACTCTGCAACGATACATGACCAAACTCTTAGGACCAATTTCAGGGGTTACTAACTGTCACGAGCGCCGCCCGGAGCAGGTCCAAGAGCTCCGGGCGGCGCGTCCTCTCCTGCCAGCGTCGCTCCCAAGATGGCGGCGCCCATGGCCGCCACGTGGGTAAGCGGCGCCGGCGCGATGACGTCAGTGCGCCGACGTCGGCGCAAGGACGTCAATGACGTCACTAAGGCGCCAAATTCAAATAAAAAGCCTGTTTAGACGCCAGAATGGCGCCCAAGTATAGGATTACCTTCCCTAAAGTGTATCCTGGGTTTCCTGTGTACCTTATTGCCAAATCTTGTTCCTGATCTGTTTCCTGACCCCTTTGCCTGGACTTTGGACCTTGTTGTATTCTGCCTGCCTGTGAACTCTTGCCTGATCCTGACTATTCTTCGTTTAACCCTTTGGACACCGCGACCTTGTTCCCTCAAGAGGGCTTCCTCCTTGATCCTGACAACCTCCCTGGAGGGAGCTCCCGGCTCCTTGACATTATACTTGGGCCATGGATCCTTCTGAGGAAGCCACACCTCATGTCGGACGAGCGCTCCGCGGACTGGCATCCCGCATGGAGGACTACGAAAACCAGCAGGTTCGCATTGGGCAAGCACTCGATGTCCTGCTGGCTCAAGTGCCTTCTGCGTCCTCCACTGCTCCACCTACTGGGGATCCCCCCATGGCGGCAGCCCCCACGAACACAAGCTACCCGACAGGTGAGCCTCGCATTCCACCTCCCCCTCGTTTCAGTGGGGACCCACAAGCCTGCAGGGGATTTGCCACGCAATGCCAAATTCAATTTGAGTTCCAACCCACACAGTTTCCTAGCGAGCGTTCCAAGGTGGGGTATGTGATGTCTCGATTGGAAGGCAAGCCACTAGAGTGGGCCACGTCTCTTTGGGAGAAGAATTCCCCGCTGACTTTTGATGTTAAAGACTTTCTCCAGGCTTTTCGTATAGTTTTTGATGCTCCAGGTCGGGTTACGAACGCCCCTGCCCGTCTCTTGCAGCTCCGGCAAGGAAGCCGCAGTGTCAATGAGTATGCTATAGACTTCCGAACACTGATGGCGGAGACTTCCTGGTGTGATGACGCTTACAAGGCCGTATACTACCAAGGCCTATCCATCCGCATCAAAGATGATCTCGTCTCCAGAGAGACTCCTGACACCCTGGAAGGGTTGATCGCTCTATCCATTAAGGTGGACACTCGTCTCAGAGAGCACCAGGTGGAGAGAGAGCGCAGTAGACGATTTTCTCCCATGTTGGCCCCTCGCTTTCAAAGGCCGATTCTGCAAACACCCGCTGTTCCTGTGACCCATGTGTCGACGTCTCCCTTGGAGGAACCCATGCAAGTAGGAAAGACTCGCCTCTCCGAGCAGGAAAGACTCCGAAGACGTATGGCAGGTCTCTGTTTATACTGTGGTGGGCATTCCCATTTTGCCAACGCCTGTCCTGCCAAAGCCAAGAGTTTTGTACCCCGAGGTATGTCTCAGGTTTCTCATGTAGGGGGCATCACTCGAGGTTCTCTGGAGAAGTATCAAGAAAATTCACGCAGGCTTCTTCTTCCTTTGCAGATTCACCTGGCAAGTAAGTCTATCTTCGAAAGGGCCTTCCTCGACTCCGGAGCGGATGGCAATTTCATGGATGCCTTTTTTGCCGAACGCATGAAGATTCCTCTGCTTCCATTGTCTTCTCCCCTGCGAATTACTGCCATAGATGACAAACCCCTGGAGTTTGAATTCGTCACAAAGTTCACGGCGGAACTATCTGTACAAGTTGGGGCGCTGCATCAAGAAAAACTTTCATTCTTCATCATCCCCTGTCCTTCTACTCCAGTGATATTGGGTCTTCCATGGTTACGTCTGCATAACCCCACCATAGACTGGTCCACTGGGCAGATCTCTCGTTGGAGTTCATTTTGCCTGCAACATTGCCTTCCGCCAAAACCCCTCGAGAAGGTGAATGTCTCCTCTGCGGAATTAAAGACTTTGCCCTCCACTTACAAGGGATTTTCCGATGTATTTTGTAAAAAGTCTGCAGAGTTCCTTCCCCCACATCGCTCCTACGACTGTCCGGTTGAACTCCTGCCTGGAGCTATGCCCCCCAGAGGGCGCACCTACCCTCTCTCTCCTGCAGAGACTACCGCTATGAAGGAGTACATCCAAGAAAATCTCCAGCGGGGGTTTATCCGCCCTTCTACCTCTCCTGCAGGGGCTGGGTTCTTCTTCGTGGAGAAGAAGGACGGAGGCCTTCGGCCTTGTATAGACTATCGGGGTCTGAATAAGATCACCGTGAAAAACAGATACCCTCTGCCCCTGATTGCCGAGCTCTTTGACCAGCTGAAAGGGGCAAAGATTTTCTCCAAGTTGGATCTCCGGGGGGCCTACAACCTCATTCGCATCCGGGAGGGTGACGAATGGAAGACGGCATTCAACACTCGGGATGGGCACTATGAATATCTCGTTATGCCCTTCGGCCTATGCAATGCCCCTGCCGTCTTCCAGGAGTTTGTGAATGATGTGTTCCGAGATCTCCTAGGAAGGTTCGTAGTCGTATACTTGGACGACATCCTGATCTTTTCCAAGGACCTTGAAAGTCATCGCTCCCAGGTGAAGGAGGTACTCTCTCGTCTGAGGAAGAAC
The DNA here is from genome assembly GCF_017654675.1 of Xenopus laevis. Classification (NCBI taxonomy): domain Eukaryota; kingdom Metazoa; phylum Chordata; class Amphibia; order Anura; family Pipidae; genus Xenopus; species Xenopus laevis. The sequence continues at coordinate 46,263,852 of NC_054380.1, forward strand.
TCTCTCTTCGCCAAGTTGGAGAAGTGTGTTTTCGAGGTATCCAAGATCCCCTTCCTAGGATACATTATCTCTCCAGAGGGATTTGAGATGGATCCCGTGAAAGTGTCGGCCATCCAGGAGTGGCCTCTCCCACTGAGTACCAAAGCAATCCAGAGATTCATCGGATTTGCTAATTATTATCGACAGTTCATCCGGGGGTTCTCTTCCCGCATTGCACCTATCCTGGCCCTCATCCGAAAAGGGGGTAAGCCCAGCCTGTGGCCTCCATCTGCCATAGAAGCCTTTCAGTCCTTGAAAGAGGCCTTCACGTCTGCTCCTGTTCTTCGACATCCCAATCCTGCACTACCCTTCTGCATCGAAGTTGATGCTTCTGAAGTCGGAGCCGGAGCTATCCTGTCTCAGAGACACTCCTCTGATGGAAAATTGCACCCCTGTGCGTTTTTCTCCAAGAAGTTCTCATCCGCAGAGCAGAACTATGATGTCGGAAATCGAGAACTCCTGGCAGTCAAGCTAGCCCTTGAAGAATGGCGTCACCTCCTGGAGGGTTCTGAAATTCCTGTCCAGATTTTCACTGATCACAAAAATCTGGAGTTCATACAGTCCCTCAAGAGGCTAAATCCCAGACAAGCCAGGTGGGCCCTTTTCTTTTCCCGATTTAACTTTGTTTTGACTTATCGCCCAGGTTCCAAAAATCTGAAGGCCGACGCCTTGTCTCGTAGCTTCACTCCGGTGGACCGTGACCCTGAGAGACAGGAACCAATCATTCCACAAGTCAAGATCATTGCCTCTCTGTATCCCCAATTTGCCGACCAGATTCTGGCTGGGCAGTCCTCGGCTCCTCAAGATACTCCGATTGGCATGGCCTTCGTCCCTCCAGAACTTCGCCTGGCCATCCTGCAACAAACCCACTGCTCCAGGCAAGCTGGACATCCTGGTCCGGCCAAGACCCTTGAACTTTTGAGGCGCCTAGTCTGGTGGCCTGATATCCGCAAGGATGTAAAGGACTTTGTGGCTGCTTGTAATGTCTGCGCCACTTCTAAGCCTAGCCATTCCCGCCCCAGTGGGTTGTTACAGCCTTTGCCGATACCCTCTCGTCCATGGACGCACCTCTCTATGGACTTTATTGTCGAACTTCCTCCCTCCGGTGGGAATACTGTGATCTGGGTTGTTATTGACCGCTTCTCCAAAATGGCCCATTTCATCCCTCTGAAGAAGTTGCCCTCTGCGGTGGAGTTGTCCCAGTTATTTATCCAGTACATCTTCCGCCTGCATGGTTTCCCGGTGGAGATCGTCTCCGATAGAGGCACCCAGTTTACTGCCAAATTCTGGCGTTCCCTATGCAAAGACCTGGGAATTGTTCTTCAGTTTTCATCTGCATACCATCCGCAGACGAATGGGGCAGCTGAACGTGTCAACCAAGCCCTGGAACAGTTCCTGAGGAACCACGTATCCCTCTGCCAGGATGACTGGTCTGATCTCCTCCCATGGGCGGAATTCGCTCATAATAATGCTTGTCATTCCTCTACAGGGAGGTCTCCGTTCATGTCGGTGTATGGTCTGCATCCTCAAGCTTTTCCCCAAGACTTTGTGCTATCTGATGTCCCGGCTGCTGACGACTCCGCAGCCCATATGTCTGCTATTTGGGCTGCTACCAAGTTGAACCTAGAGAAGAGCGCTCTTGTTCATAAGACTTTCGCGGATCGTCGTCGAAGATCCTCTCCTCCCTACAAGGTGGGTGATAATGTCTGGCTCTCTTCCAGGAATATCCGGTTGAAGATACCATCTCCCAAGTTGGGTCCAAAATTCTTGGGTCCATTTCCCATCTTGGAGATAATCAACCCTGTGGCTGTCAGACTCCAACTACCACCAGAGATGAGAATCCCCAACGTGTTCCACGTGTCTCTGGTGAAACCCGCCATCACCAACCGGTTCTCTGGCGGTCAATCTCCTCCTCCTGCCATCTCTGTGGAGGGTCAACTCGAGTACGAGGTGGAGAGAATCCTAGACTCCAGGATCTCCAGAGGGTCTCTTCAGTACCTCATTCAGTGGAGGGGCTTTGGCCCTGAAGAATGCTCCTGGGAAGGTCACCGTGATGTTCACGCTCCTCGTCTGGTGAGGGAGTTCCACTCCAAATTTCCCCAGAAGCCAAATCCTGGTGGTCCGGAGGCCCCCCGTGAGGGGGGGGGTACTGTCACGAGCGCCGCCCGGAGCAGGTCCAAGAGCTCCGGGCGGCGCGTCCTCTCCTGCCAGCGTCGCTCCCAAGATGGCGGCGCCCATGGCCGCCACGTGGGTAAGCGGCGCCGGCGCGATGACGTCAGTGCGCCGACGTCGGCGCAAGGACGTCAATGACGTCACTAAGGCGCCAAATTCAAATAAAAAGCCTGTTTAGACGCCAGAATGGCGCCCAAGTATAGGATTACCTTCCCTAAAGTGTATCCTGGGTTTCCTGTGTACCTTATTGCCAAATCTTGTTCCTGATCTGTTTCCTGACCCCTTTGCCTGGACTTTGGACCTTGTTGTATTCTGCCTGCCTGTGAACTCTTGCCTGATCCTGACTATTCTTCGTTTAACCCTTTGGACACCGCGACCTTGTTCCCTCAAGAGGGCTTCCTCCTTGATCCTGACAACCTCCCTGGAGGGAGCTCCCGGCTCCTTGACACTAACTCTGTGGGGGGAGGAATCAGGGAAAGGGGACAACCTAGGGTAGTAGGTAGAGGATTTTCTTACTGGGGAGGTTTATTTCTCCTATAAAACTGACAATGTGGTTGTAGACTAAAATAACTATACTTTTTATAGGCTTTTGACCTGCATCAATAACTGCCTGCATATAAAATGTATAAAAATGATTCTAAGTTGAAAAAATAGAATGAAATAAATGTATTATTTGAAGGTATGTGTGAATATTAAAATAAGGAAATAACGATACATTCCCTTTACTATGCCACTAAGCGACCTCCATTAAACATGATCTATGACACATTTCCAACTGGCTATGTACATTGTTCAATACAGAGGGCACAAAAGTAAAATGATTAGTGCTGCTTCTTGCAGCTTCATCCCCTGCAGCATTACTCAACTTACTTTCCTTGTAATTAAAATGTCATTGATTTAGAAAACACTGACATAAAAATGTATTGAAATATAAAAGTCATCATTTTTAAATGCAGCACCAGCCTGTTTTATGTTAATTATTTTTACTATTGTTACTATTTTATCAATGAGTAATATCTAATAAATTATACAGAGAAAGGGCAATTGCCTCTGAAAAGCAAACACAAGAAGTTAACATTATTACAGCGGTTATTAGAAAAAGAATTGTTCTGGATAGTTAGCAGTTAAAGGCCAGTTAAAGGAGAAGGAAAGGTTAAAACTAAGTAAGCCTTATCAGAAAGGTCAATCTAAATATACCAGTAAACCCCCAAGTAATGTTGCTCTGAGTCCCCTGTCAAAATAAATACTGCATTTCTTTCCTTCTATTGTGTACTCATGGGCTTCTGTATCAGACTTCCTGTTTTCATCTTAAACCTCCTTGCCCTGGGCAAGAGCATGCTCAGTTTGCTCCTCTCCCCCCACCCCTCCCTTCTCTACTGTAATCTGAGCCCAGAGCAGGGAGAGACTCAGGCAGGAAGTGATGTCACACCATGTTAATACTGCAGCTCCTATTCTAAACAAACAAACAGAGAGTTTCTAGAGCTTTTTACTCAGGTATGGTAAAACATTCTACAGAATAAATATCGCATTCTAGCTTTCACTATTGCAGCTAATCTATTGGCAATAAAATGCCTCCGTAGCTTTCCTTCTCCTTTAAAGGGAAACACTGTTGTTTCACACGGATGCAAATGTAATTGCAGTTTGGAGCTGCAATTGCAATTGAAGTTTTCATCAATCCAGATTAAACTGACATTTTTTTTGTTTAGTTAGGTCAAATCCTAAAGTGGATAATTTTTTACAGTTTTGGTTTAATGGAAGACAGGATCTTGTTTAATACAGACATCCAGGATAAAAACAAACCATAATTTCATAGTTTCATTGGAAGTGATGGACATTCGCTGTGAGTTTATCTTCAATATCTGTAAGGCCCCATTATTCCTTTTCCTTAACTTCAGTATTATACAATTCTCATTGAGCATTGTATGAATGATGGAAAAGATGCAATTTGAATGCAAAGTATAGCAGTTAAAATTATTAGAAGTAATTGCAAAGTTATTTTACGCCTCTCTAAATTATTCATAACCAGGGGTTTAATTACTATAGGTAAAGGTTTCCAGGCCCATATTGCTAATTCTTGTTTTTTTGCTCTGAAGGGCCAAAGCAGGGGTTAAGGGATATGAGATGATGGGGGCATGAACATGCCCGGATTTGAGGGCAGTTCAGAAAGGCGCTGGGATGCCGCCCACTGGAGCTGGGTGGGGGATTTTGGCAGCTGTTTGAATCTCCCCAGCAGTTCCTAGCAAAAGTCATCACATGCCAAAACAGTGACGGCAGGAGGCACTAGCAGGTGTGTGAGTGGGTGTGCAAGCAGTGGGGGGACAGGTGCAAGTGGGGGTGGGGTGGGAAGTTTGTGAGCAACAGAGAGTCCCAGGGGAGCAAAAGGTTAAAATCTAGCCCTGGGCATGAGGTATGAATATGGTCTGCTAGGCATTAGCAACATTGTTGAAATGGGGCAAATTGGCTTTTAATTAGACCAATAAAAATATTTAAATTGCATGACCAATGATAATTAAAGAATAGACCATTGATAATGATAATTAAAAATAGACCATTCATTCTGAGGATTTCTGATTGGTTGGCAGTTGCCAAAGCATCTGTGCTAGCTATATATTGTATATGTGTGAGTGGAACCTTACCCTTGCCAGCAAACATCTTATTATGCTCAATTAAGCCCAACAATTGTTTCTGATCTTGATGAAAATAGTAGGGCTCCCATATGTTCTGGTTTTCAAGTCTTGGCAGATTAAAGAATTGATTTGATCTTTGATCTTTTATCGTTTAATGAACCCATTATTTGTTACTGTTTAATAATAAACTGGCAGGAACATTAATTTGGAAATAGTTTTTGTCCCTTCCCCCTTTTCTAAAATCTGGACGTACTATAAAACTGGAAATAGCTTCCTTTTTTTCTTTCTATATAATAATAATAATAGCAAAAGAAAGGATTTTTCAAAGGTTTCAACAGATGGACTAGTAAGTTTTCCCTTAATTATAGTGTTTCACAGAACATAAAAGCAAAATCTTGCAATGTAAAATCGAACGGATCACAACTTGACAGTGTACTAGAAATGCATCCCCATGGTATCAATTGCAAAGTATTTTATTCTTTTGTGCAATGTTACTAATGACATAACAGTTTCAGTGGAAACCTAAAAGGGCATAACTAATGCATGCAGACATTTGAGAAAATTATGCTGATAAACAGATCTGAACATACAGTAGATTTGAACACATATGGTTTCTTGAAAATGCCAGGAGCAGGCCTAAAATGCAGCAGGGCAGAAAAGATGTCATATTTTCAAAGAGAATGTTGAATGCCCTATTGAGAATCTAAATTATTATTTGTTGAAAAAATTTCATCAGAAACAACATCAAACTACATCATATTTTCTCAATGTAAATGTTTAGTTTTTTTTTCTTTGATCTTTACCACACTCTCACTTACAAAGCAATGCTGATCTTTAATAATGCCACAGGCTTTTCACAAAAAGCAGACCAATTTGGTTTTTTTGTTGTTCTAATCTAGAGATTAAGAGGTTAAGACCACCATCCACATATATAGTTTAAAATGTTGATTGTACAAATGGATGATAAATTACCCAGAAAAGTTCCAACCAGCATCTAGTGGCTATCGTACTATAGTTCCTAAAGGAGTTTTTGTAATAAATAGTCAGAGCCATGAAGTCGTCAAAATCAGTTATAATAATACATAATACAGGGGATTGCTTTTGGGTACCCAAAAACGTACTGCAGCCATAGGAACCTATTAAATGGAAAACAATTAATCTGGACCACTAAATCTGACAGATATATCCCTCTCTTTGCAACTAATCAGCTTTCTTGTCTAAGGGCTCTTACACATGAGCGTTTTTACCTGCGCTCCCCTGCGTTTTCGGCGTTCAGCCGCAGGGGAGCGCAGGAATAGATGCATTTAATTATTTCAAATGGGGCTGTACTCACACAGGCGCATGTAGGCGCCCAACGCAGGAAAAATGCAGCATGTTGCGTCTCAACCTGCGTTCGGCACCTACATGCGCCTGTGTGAGTACAGCCCCATTTGAAATAATTAAATGCGTCTATTCCTGCGCTCCCCTGCGGCTGAACGCCGAAAAACGGAACGCAGGGGAGCGCAGGTAAAAACGCTCATGTGTAAGAGCCCTAAGACACACTTCAGATCCTCATCTGAAACTATAATGATTGTTCAGAGCTTGCCTTGCTGAATTCCATTGGTTTTACAGAGTGGTAATTAACTTGATCCGTATGTTCGCTATATCTGTGGGCTGTATGAAATAAATCAAACTGGTTTTGTAAAAAAAAAAAATTTCATCTCTAAACAATGAAAATTGTCCATTGATGGTTCAGACAGATTGAGATCGTTTACAATTTGTAAACTGCTCATGTGTGGGGAGGTGCTTGTGTTGTGGGGAGGTGCTTGTGTGAGACCCGGCAACGAACAATCGTTCTTATTACATTGATCATAAAACACACAAAAAACAACAACAACAGTCATAAATATATATGTATGCAGTATTCAAAAGAACACATTGCCATTGAAACAATCTTGTCCATATCACATTATTAACATTATATACATATATATATATATATATATATATATATATATATATATATATATATATATATATATATATATATATATATATATATATATTGTGGCAGGGTGTTTGGGGAAACACCACTGTCTTAGAGCAAAAGGCACATAAAAGAGTGCATTTAAACTGCATTGTATGTGCTGCAAAGGAATATTTGGCTCAGGTAGGGTTAATATTCCCTCTCAGCCAGGTAATTAAGTGGCAGCTGAGAGAGGAACTACCTGGAAATGAAAAAGGGCTGTGTGAGCACAGTTTAGGGCTCTCCAAACACCTCCTAGAGTGGAGGGAAGTGAGGGGCTGTGAGAGACAGAGCTGGGCAGAAGGAGCTTTGCTGCCAGCAAGAGAGTTCCAGAGCTTGGAGCCTAAATCCCTTGTGGAGAAAGAAAGAGAAAAGGACTGGCAGAGGCTAGTGAGTCTGAGTCCCAGGAGGTTAAGCCAGCAGGGCTGAGTGTGAAGCCCAAATACTTCAAAGTGCAAGAGGGTGAGAGTTTCCCTTGATGGTGAGCGACCAGAGGGGGAAAACCCTGAAGGTATTTGCTAAACTGTACCCTGCATGTTCTACAGTGAAGTTGTTGAACTGTAACCTGAACATTTTTTCTGTTGCCTTTTCATTGGGAATGCCCAGTGCATAATAAACCTGTGTTTTTTTGTCTGAAGCCTTGGTGTCCCTGTCTCTTAGCTCAAAAATCCTACGCTACCTGCCTACCAAACGCTAATTCCCCCTTAAAAGTGCATGTGCAGGCCAGTGGCATGTCAATATATATATATATATATATATATATATATATATATATATATATATATATATATATATATATATATATATATATATATATATATATATATATATATATATATATATATATATATATATATATATACACACACACACACATACTGAGGTGAGTGAGTGCTGCTTCACAAAAGAAGACTTGGAGATAAAATTGAAAAAAAGGAAAATCTTGTCCATAGCACATTATTAACATCTTGGAGATAAAAATTAAAAAAGAACAACCTTGCCCATAGAACATAATATCCTTTCCTTAAGGTAAAAAGAAGAAATTTTTATGGATAATTACTTTTTTAGAGCGGCAACTTTACTTTGTATGGCCTCCACCATCTCTAAAATGGCACCTAAACCTTGCTTCAAATTAGTAATGGCAGCTTTACATGTTTCAATTTTGTCAAGGATGTTGTGCACATTTTCTTCACCGACTTTGTCTGCTGCATCCAGAGATACTGTAGCTGGGCAGTTGCTGGTACTGTCTGCTGCTGGGTGGGGCCATATATGTGTACAAGGTGAATGTACAAATAAAAGTAAAGAGATACATACCTGTACTTGTGACCAGGTAAATTGGACAATTTGGAGGCACCGCAGGCATCTGTTTATTTGCAGGACAAACAGGTACATTTTCACACGGATCTTTCTATGCATCTAGCTCTATTTCTGACAGATCCACTGCTGCCTAATTGTATCTTCATCAACAGTGACATTGTTATTAGCCTCTGCTGTCATCTTCTTTGATGCATCAGATCTCATTTTAAGTTGTGCAGTTTTCAAAGCCGTCGTTTATCCTCTGCAATTAAATGGATGTGGATTTTTGTAGATAATAGACTTATTAATAGACATACTACATATGCATACTCCATGCATAAAAATGCTCTTGAATGAATATATATATATATATATATATATATATATATATATATAGCAGGATTATAGAAAAATACCCGCACTCCTTCACATGCGTTTTTATGCCGGGTGCATGGCCAAATATGGTTATATAGAAAAATGGCAAAAAAGGACCAGCACTCCGTGTTCCAAGAAAGTCAAAATGGTTTACTCATCAAGACACTGTGAGTTTTGAATAAACCATTTTGACTTTCTTGGAACACGGAGTGCTGGTCCTTTTTTGCCATTTTTATATATATATATATATATATATATATATATATATATATATATATATATATATATATATATATATATATATATATATATATATTATCCCACAGCACCAAAGTTGCATATGGATTAAGATGTAAAATTATTTGAATAAATACTATTTTCTCTCTCTCTCTCTCTCTCTCTCTCTCTCTCTCTCTCTCTCTCTCTCTCTCTCTCTCTCTCTCTCTCTCTCTCTCTCTCTCTCTCTCTCTCTCTCTCTCTCTCTCTCTCTCTCTATATCTATGAGCATTTATATGTATAGACACATACCCACAGATACAAAAAGTACACACAAAGTATAATAGCACCTAAATAACAACTTACTTTTTTTTATGATCTTTCTTATTGCTGTCATCTGGTTCTTCTCTCGTAATTTCAGGTCTGACCATCTTGTGATGCCATATCTTCTCTGCAGACCTTCTATAACTTTCTCCAAAATGGTGTTTTTCTTGTATTAGGTCTTGTGTAATGTGCCAGCCGGCAGTCATAGTTTTGCCACCATATAGGTCATTTCAGTTTTGCTCATAGGTGTTGCCTTCCTCCTGTCTCTCTCCTCTTCCATCATTGCCTGCTGTACCTGCTCTGCTATCTGAACGTCTGAACATAATTGCATCCGACCGGAAGTGGGAGAAGCGTATAGTTACCTCGGTATACAAACGAACGTTCAAGCGCTTGTTGCGCATTTCTTTTGTGTGCTGGCTGGGTCTCTTCGGTCGTTGACGTCGTTTTTTCAGTTTGTGCAAACAAAAGTTCGCATGCTTGTTGCGCATTTCTTTTGTGTGCTGGTGTGGTCTCTTCGGTTGTCGACGTATTTTTTAGTTTGTACAAACAAAAAACATCTGGTGAGTTTAGCACGAATGTTCTTTTGTAACGAACGTTTTAACCTCCCATTATTATTATTATTATTATTATTATTATTATTATTTAGCAATCATGCATACTGTTTTCTTGTCTTGTAGACTGTATGGTTGGAAAATATGCCAAGTGACAAATTCCTGAAACCTGACTTTTTGCGTGAATTTATTGAAATTTACCAAACATTACCTTCTTTATGGAAAGTTAAGTCAGATAACTACTCCAACAGGAACAAAAGGGAAAAGGCATATGAACAACTTGTGACACTTTGCCGAACTGTCTGCCCAACTGCAGATGGACCTTTTGTCAAGAGTAAAATTTCAAACTTAAGAACAGTTTTCAGAAAAGAACTGAACAAAGTGCAGGCCTGAAAAAAATCTGGAGCCTCTACAGATGATATCTATGTACCCAAACTGTGGTACTTTGATCTACTTTTGTTTACAGTGGATCAAGAAATAGCACGGTATTCAAACTCAAATTTAAATTTATTTTCTGTTGACAACCACAATGAAACCTATTTGGATGTTGAAGCACCAGCAACACAAACAGTCAACTGAGAGTACAGAGACCAGTACAGAGACCCAGTCTCAGGTAAAGACACACATACAAACAATTGATTGATAAATGCTCATTTATTATGTTTTGTATACATCAAGAAGGAAAATACTGGTGGAATATATATGGTTGTGCAAAGAAGCCAAACAACACAGGCTGGTGTAGCGGGGATCTCCCCTGCACGTTTATTTCGTCAAGTGATGTAACGTTTCGGGGGCGTGCCCCTTCATCAGACATGCAGATTCACTTTCAAACAGTGTTTAACCCTTTAAGTGCCAGCAGAATTTCACATTTTGGTTACGCGAAATGCCAGCCATTTTTTAAACATTTGTGCTCTCTCACTTTAGGGGCATTTTCTGAGGGGAAACCTATAGTTTACCTAGGAAAACTATACATTGTTTTTTTCGGGAGAAACTGAGCTTTTTAAATGTGCCTGAGTTTTCATCTATTTCCACCTCTGCAAAAAGATTTTTAGCGCTAAATACAAAAAAAAATGAAAAATTTCTATTTTTCACAATATATGAATTTATACCAGAAAAATATTTCATTTTACGAATGAAAATCCAACTGATTTGGAAAGCCTCATATCTCTCGAACGTGCCAATACCAGATATGTATAGTTATAGGCAGATTTAGGACTTCTGTACAGCAAAAACTGTCGGCAGTATATTACCGAATTTTGAAAGCAGAAGGCAGAAAATGGCATACTTCAGATTCCAAGGCCACAAAATCCTGAAACATTAGGTTTACCCCAGAAACCCATATATTTTTGAAAAGTACACATTCTGCTGATTCCAAAATGGGTAACTATGTCTCTCTACTCCTAACTACCAAACATCAAAGCTTGTCTGAGCGTAGTGGTTTTTATAAAAATGTATCAAAATTCTGAAAAATCACTTCAAAGGTTTTATTTTGCTGCTCCGCATATCCCACACTGTAATAGGTACCAAGAAAAAGCACCCTGAATATGATTGTCAGGGGTCCACTGAACAGTTCGATGCCCATTGTGCATAGCTTTACCAATTTATCTGGCATTTACAGACCCCAATATGAAGTTAGCACATACAAATTGTCCAGGACTTTACTTCAGCTACTGAAAAATCAACACATTGACTGCATTTTTTGTGGGGTAAAAACACAAAAATATATGTTTACCCCCAAAAACCATATATTTTTGGAAAGTACACATTCTACCGAATCTAAAATGGGTACCCATGCCTTTCTGCTCCAAACGACCGAGTCGCAAGGCTTTCCCAAAATTGACGGTTTTGGTGAAATATCTGAAAATCGCCTCAAAGCTTCAACTTTCCAGCACCCTATCGCCCATGAATCATTACTTACCAAGAAAACGCACCCTAAATATTATTGCCAGGGGTCCACTGAACAATTTGGTGCCCATGGTGCATAGGTTTACCAAAGTATCAGGCATTTAGAGGCCCCAAAATGAAGTTAGCGCATACAAATAGTCCTGTGGGTAACTTCAGCTAATGAAAAATCCACACATTGACTGCAATGTTTGTGGGGTAAAAACACAGAAATATAGGTTTACCCCCAAAACCATATATTTTTGGAAAGTACACATTCTACTGAATCTAAAATGGGTACCCATGCCTTTCTGCTCCAAACGACCGAATCGCAAGGCTTTTCCAAATTTGTCGGTTTTGGTGAAATATCTGAAAATTGCCTCAAAGCTTCAACTTTCCAGCACCATATCACCCATGAATCATTACTTACCAAGAAAACGCACCCTAAGTATTATTGCCAGGGGTCCACTGAACAATTTGGTGCCCATGGTGCATAGGTTTACCAAAGTATCAGGCATTTAGAGGCCCCAAAATGAAGTTAGCGCATACCAATAGTCCTGTGGGTAACTTCAGCTAATGAAAAATCAACACATTGACTGCATTTTTTGTGGGGTAAAAACACAGAAATATAGGTTTACCCCCCAAAACCATATATTTTTGGAAAGTACACATTCTACCGAATCTAAAATGGGTACCCATGCCTTTCTGCTCCAAACGACCGAGTCGCAAGGCTTTCCCAAAATTGACGGTTTTGGTGAAATATCTGAAAATCGCCTCAAAGCTTCAACTTTCCAGCACCCTATCGCCCATGAATCATTACTTACCAAGAAAACGCACCCTAAATATTATTGCCAGGGGTCCACTGAACAATTTGGTGCCCATGGTGCATAGGTTTACCAAAGTATCTGGCATTTAGAGGCCCCAAAATGAAGTCAGCGCATATTCAGCTACTGAAAAATCAACAAATTGACTGCATTTTTTGTGGAGTCAAAACACAGAAATATAGGTTTACCCCCAAAGCCATATATTTTTGGAAAGTACACATTCTACCGAATCTAAACTGGGTACCCATGCCTTTCTGCTCCAAACGACTGAGTCGCAAGGCTTTCCCAAAATTGGTGGTTTTGGTGAAATACCTGAAAATTGCCTCAAAGCTTCAACTTTCGAGCATCGTACCGTGCATGTATCATTACCAGCATAAAGCATCCTAAATATGAATGTGGCGGGGTCTACTAAACAGTTTGATGCCCAATATGCATAGATTTACCAAACTATGTTGCATACAGAGACCCCCAGATCCAAATAGGGCATATGAATTTTCATGTATGACACTCAATATAAGCACCCGGTATGTGTATTATGTGCCATGAGACCCCCTACCAGTATGTAGACCCTAGAAAACCATACATTTTCCAAAAGTACACATTCTGACGAATCTAAAGCAGGTAATTACATCTTTCTACTGCAAACTACCAAACCGCAAAGCTATGCTAAACATAACGCTTTTTTTGAAATTTCTAAAAATAGTCACAAAGCTTGCATTTTACCCCATTATATACCCCACATTTTGTAACGTACCAGCAAAAGGCACCCTAAGTATGAACGCCAGGGGTCTACTGAACAGGTTGATGCCTGGTATGCATAGATAAACCAAACTATGTCGCGCACAGAGACCCCCAAATGAAAATAGTACATATGAATTTTCACGTATGACACTCTGACTTCTACAATACAAGCACCCGGTATTTGTATTATGCACCATAAGACCCCCTAACAGTATGGAGACCCTATAAAACTATACATTTTCCAAAAGTACACATTCTGACGAATCTAAAGCAGGTAATTACATCTTTCTACTGCAAACTACCAAACCGCAAAGCTATGCTAAACATAACGCTTTTTTTGAAATTTCTAAAAAATAGTCACAAAGCTTGCATTTTACCCCATTATATACCCCACATTTTGTAACGTACCAGCAAAAGGCACCCTAAGTATGAACGCCAGGGGTCTACTGAACAGGTTGATGCCTGGTATGCATAGATAAACCAAACTATGTCGCGCACAGAGACCCCCAAATGAAAATAGTACATATGAATTTTCACGTATGACACTCTGACTTCTACAATACAAGCACCCGGTATTTGTATTATGCACCATAAGACCCCCCTAACAGTATGGAGACCCTATAAAACTATACATTTTCCAAAAGTACACATTCTGACGAATCTAAAGCAGGTAATTACATCTTTCTACTGCAAACTTCCAACCTGCAAAGCTATGCTAAACATAACAGTTTTTATGAAATTTCTAAAAATAGTCACAAAGCTTGCATTTTACCCCATTATATACCCCACATTTTGTAACGTACCAGCAAAAGGCACCCTAAGTATGAACGCCAGGGGTCTACTGAACAGGTTGATGCCTGGTATGCAAAGATAAACCAAACTATGTCGCGCACAGAGACCCCCAAATGAATATATAGCAGACAAAATTTCCATGGGCAAAACAAAGTAACAAAGAACAGAGCCAAATGGTATAAAATCAGTAAAATCCAACAAAAACACAAAAATCTATGGATTTTTTTTTAGCCTAATGTAATTAGCAGTCAGAATCAAAGTTTGATTATTTTAGCATGGCTAAATAGGTTTTACGGATAGAAATAAGCGAACAACACCTACACAAAACTGAAAATGAAATAAAATGGCTAAACATGCAATAAAATGTCTAAAAAATCACCAATATCACTGAAATTGCAATATAGTCATCGAAATAACATACAAAAGGTATTGCGCAGTGCAATTAGCAAATACGCTATTCGCAATGGCAATAAAACAGTTTTTACAGCCAAAAAAACAGGCAATGCAATAAAAGAAAAAAAAAACACAAAATAATGTATGTGTGCGTACAATATGCAAATTGTGTGTTGTATGTGTGTTGTATGCGTGTTGTATGCGTGTTGTATGCGTGTTGTATTCGTGTTGTATGCGTATGCAAGCGTGTGTAAGTGCTGCGAATATGTGTGACCCCCCCTGATCCCCCAAAATTGAATGTATGTGTGTGTAAGTGTGAATGTAAGTGTATTAGTGCAATAAGTGTGTGTTTGTGTGTGGGGGGGGGCACTTACCTGGGGTGGCAGGCTGTAGGTAGTCCAGGAGGCTGACTTGGAACATTTGGAGACGTCTTCTTTTTTGGCCCTGGTGAGTAGGCGGGGCTTGATGCTCAGGAAGCGCAGGCAGCAGCAGGGCACCTCGATTTTCCTTGCCTGCTGCTGCCTTGGGGCCCCTGGGCGATCTCGCCCCAGGGGCCACTCGTTCCCCACTTCCGCTCGTTGCCTAGGGGCTGGGGGACGAGTTGGAACGGAGCGAGCGGCTTTACAAGCCGCTCCTCCGTTCAGTAAATGCAGGCAGCAGCAGAGCACGCACATTTCGCGTGTCTGCTGCTGCTTTGGGGCCCCTGGGCGATCGCGACCCAGGGGCCCATCTTTCCCCACCTAGGCTCGTTGCCTAGGGGACGGGGAAGCTACCTGGGCCACTAAGAACGGAGCGAGCGGCTTGTAAAGCCACTCCTCCGTTCTGAAAGTGCAGGCAGCAGCAGGGCACATATGCTGCACGTGCCTGCTGCTGCCTTGGGGCCCCTGGGCGATCGCGACCCAGGGGCCACTTGTTCCCCGCCTAGGCTCGTTGCCTAGGGGCTGGGGAACAAGTCGGAAACGGAGAGAGCGGCTTTACAAGCCGCTCCTCCATTCAGTAAATGCAGGCAGCAGCAGAGCACGCACATTTCGCGTGTCTGCTGCTGCTTTGGGGCCCCTGGGCGATCGCGACCCAGGGGCCCATCTTTCCCCACCTAGGCTCGTTGCCTAGGGGACGGGGAAGCTACCTGGGCCACTAAGAACGGAGCGAGCGGCTTGTAAAGCCACTCCTCCGTTCTGAAAGTGCAGGCAGCAGCAGGGCACATATGCTGCACGTGCCTGCTGCTGCCTTGGGGCCCCTGGGCGATCGCGACCCAGGGGCCACTTGTTCCCCGCCTAGGCTCGTTGCCTAGGGGCTGGGGAACAAGTCGGAACGGAGAGAGCGGCTTTAGAAGCCGCTTCTCCGTTCCCAAACCTGCAAATGCTGCAGAACGTAGAATCTACGTTCTGTGGCATTTCAAGTTACTTTGCCACAGAACGTAGATTCTACGTTCTGTGGCACTTAAAGGGTTAAAAACCCTTGGTGATTTACATAATTAACACAATGATTCAAAATATAAGTGAATAAGTTAAGCAAAATGCATTGTGAACAGTACGTACTAAGTGAACATTTTTATCAAAAAGATGTAGAGACATTATAAGCACTTAAAAAAGCTTATTAAGAAGTTTTAAAAGACATTAAAAGTTTTTTTGAAAAAATAATTTATGTGAAAAAATAATTAGTCCCAATTTTCAAGTGATAAAAATCCTCTTCTATACAGGTCGATCCTTGCTGCAAAAATTCAACAGTTGTGCAAAAATTGTGCAAAAAAAAGCTTTTTTATATTAAATCAATAAATATAAAGAAGGAATGCTTTTGGATTTGGCAACTGCAAACTAAATATCCACGTGGGTTAAATGAGGAGTATAATTTGACCTGCTATCTGTAATTTAAAATGTATCCAACTTATAAGTGCTTTTGGAATGTATCCAATTTTTAACACTTTTAGAAATTGTTTCTTTGTATTTTTTACATAAAATGTTTCCAGTTTGACGCACTAACTTCTGATTTTTTTATAGATAATTGCATTGAACAACCTACTATCCAGGGACAGCTTATGGATAGGGTAAGATAGTCTTATACATTGGACTCATTTATACTGTAATAATGTTTTTGTGCAACACACACAATTGTATTTGTGTTTTTCCCTATTCATTAGGTTTATGGACCTTCTTCTTTATATTTATTGATTTAATATAAAAAAGCTTTTTTTGCACAATTTTTGCACAACTGTTGAATTTTTGCAGCAAGGATCGACCTGTATAGAAGAGGATTTTTTATCACTTGAAAATTGGGACTAATTATTATTTCTTCACATAGATTATTTTTTCAAAAAAAGTTTTAATGTCTTTTAAAACTTCTTAATAAGCTTTTTTAAGTGCTTATAATGTCTCTACAGCTTTTTGATAAAAATGTTCACTTAGTACGTACTGTTCACAATGCATTTTGCTTAACTTATTCACTTATATTTTGAATCATTGTGTTAATTATGTAAATCACCAAGGGTTTTTAAACACTGTTTGAAAGTGAATCTGCATGTCTGATGAAGGGGCACGCCCCCGAAACGTTACATCACTTGACAAAATAAACGTGCAGGGGAGATCCCCGCTACACCAGCCTGTGTTGTTTGGCTAATCTTCTTTGCAGATATTTCTGGGAGAGGCGCCGACCCCTCCAGCCAGCACCGGGCAACTATTACCAGGAGAGACCTAGGGGAAATTAGGTAAATTGTTTTGCTGCATATATATGGTTGTGTCATAGTCCTGTCATAGTATCAATTCAGATCATTGAATCTTGCCAATCCACTGCACCATGTCCATTAAAATAATCTACATAGTTTTCCCTGTTTGTTTTAGCATCCACATTAGCATTACGTGTACCACCAGCTTGTAGTTGCAGCATTGCATTTGGGTCTGATCGCCAGTTCCCATAAACAAGAGAGCAATACTCAGTCTTCTCTGTCCATCATGTTATTTGGCATATAAACATTTCCATTGGTACAACGTAGGAAATTATATTGAACACAGCAGGTTAAAACCACAAGATCTACCTTGGCGGGTGAGTAATGGCTGTATGGAAGACTCTAAAGCGATTAGCAAGAATTCCAAATGCATTTTCTACAACACGTCTTGCCCGTGATAGTCTGTAATTAAATATTCTCCTTTGCTTTGTCAGTGTTTTTACTGGGACTATGTTCCTGCAGTGCAAAGGCCTCATCTGCAACAAATACAAAGTTTAGACCTTCTGTAGTTTCATTATTTGTAGGCAGTTTTACTTCTTTGTTCTTTAGCTTCTGATAGAAGACAGTCTGTTCTATGGCTCCTCCATCTGATACTCTTCCATTTTTCCCAACATCCACCATTATAAATTCATATTTGCCATTTACTATTGCCAATAACACAATACTAACGTATCCTTTATAATTATAATAGTAGGATCCTGAATTGGCAGGAGGTTGTATTCATACATGTTTTCCATAAATGGCCCCTCCAATAGTCTTCAAACTGGTTTGCTATGGCTTTCCATTCTTCATCGCTTTTTGGAAACTGAAAAACACATGTAAAACCATTGTTAAATTATTTTTTTCAGACAATTATCAACACCTGTTCTTTGGATTCTCCACAACAGACAAGCACTCCAGAAGATTCACACACACCCAACCCACCCAACCTTGGCAAAAAGGGGAAAAAAAGGAAAAGACTACAAACTGATGACAACACACAGAAATTAATAACTGATGCTGCTTCACTTTTGTCCAAAAGAACAGATGAACATGATGCATTTGCATTTACTGTTGCCTCTAAACTGAGACGTATGGAAGAGGAACAGTGCTTGTTTGCTGAAAACCTGATCACTCAAGTGCTACAGAAAGGCCTGATGAATAGTGATGGGCAAATTTGGGGCATTTCGATCCGCCACAAAATTCGCAAATTTCCCATGAATTGGTGGATACTTAGAACTTATGTTATCAACCCCTATATTGGAATTCTAGCTATTTTCCACTGAAAAATAAGAGCATCTAAGGTCTACTCATCAGTAAGAGGAGTAGTATCAACCTTAGACTTTTTTAAGGATCCGAATTTTTGTACCAGTCAGCCATTAGATTTCCATCAAATTAGATTTCCATGGGGTTGCTAAGACAGAAAAAGCTAGTAGGTTTGTAAATATGCTGAATGACAACTTTTTATTCCAGCTCGTTCAAGAACCTACTAGGAATAACTCTCTTTTGGACCTTGTAATAACTAATAATACTGAACTCATTTCTAACATTTGTGTGGGTGAGCATTTAGGGAATAGTGATCATAACATGGTCTCCTTTGAGATTCTGTTGCAGAAGCAATTCTATAAGAGAGTAACTAAAACACTAAATTTCAGACAGTATAAGGGCATCTCTGCAACATATTAAGTGGGAAATGCTTTTCACTGGGTTAAACACAGAAGAAAAATGGGAAGTCTTTAAAATGCTGCTTGATAAATATACTTGTCAGTATAGTCCACTTGTAAGCAAGGAACGTCGTTGCAAAGCAAAACCTTTTTGGTTCAATAGAAGCGTTGGTGTTGAGGTGGGTAAGAAAAGACGTGCTTTTAAGGCTTTGAAGTTAGCTGGGACAGCTGGGTACCTTTATAAGGTACAAGGAGGCCAATAAATCATGTAAAGAAGCTATAAGGCAAGCTTAAATTGCTATAGAAAAGGATATTGCAGCAAGCAGTAAAAAAAATCCAAAATTGTTTTTTAAATATGTTAATAGTAACAAAATGAAGCAGGAAGGGATGGGACCCTTACTATCAGAGGGGGAACAGCTGGTTGATGAAAACAAAATAAAAGCGCAGATTCTGATATTTTTCATCTGTCTACACAAATGAGGAACCAGTAAGTGAAGGTTTCCTTCTTAATAGTCCCAATTCTAGTAATACAACTAATGATGCATGGTTCACACATGAAGAAATTCAAAAGAGACTAGAACATGTTAAGATTAACAAAGGTCCAGGGCCAGATGGTATTCATTCCAGGGTAATTAGCGAGCTTAGCGCTGTGATTGCCAAACCTCTTTAATTTTTCAGGATTCATTGAGATATGGCATAGTGCAGAGAGACTGGCGAATTGCTAATGTGGTGTCTCTATTCAAAAAAGGATCCCGTTCTCAGCCTCAAAACTATAGGCTAGTTAGTCTGACGTCAGTGGTAGGAAAGCTTTTCGAAGGGTTAATACAGGATAAGATACTGGACTTCATAGCAAATCATAATACTATGAGTTTGTGCCAGCATGGTTTTATGCGTAATAGATCTTGCCAGACTAACTTAATTTCTTTTTATGAGAAGGTAAGTAGAGACCTTGATTCTGGGATGGCAGTGGATGTGATTTACTTAAGACTTTGCTAAAGCATTTGATACAGTGCCACACAAAAGGTTACTGGTTAAATAAAGGAATGTTAGCCTGGAACATAGTATTTGTACCTGGATAGAGAACTGGCTAAAAGGTAGACTACAAAGAGTGGTGGTAAATGGAACATTTTCTAATTGGACCAGTGTTGTTAGTGGAGTACCGCAGGGCTCTGTACTAGGTCCCTTGCTTTTCAACTTGTTTATTAATGACCTGGAGGTGGGCATTGAAAGTACTGTTTCTATTTTTGCAGATGATACTAAATTGTGCAGAACTATAGGTTCTATGCAGGATGCTGTCACTTTGCAGAGTGATTTGTCTAAATTGGAAAACTGGGCAGCAAACTGGAAAATAAGGTTCAATGTTGATAAATGCAAGGTTATGCACTTTGGCAAAAATAATATAAATGCAAGTTATACACTAAATGGCAGTGTGTTGGGAGTTTCCTTAAATGAGAAGGATGAGTCTTGCATAAAAAAGGGCATTAACTCAAGGGATTAAAACATAATTATGCCTCTTTATAGGTCCCTGGTAAGGCCTCATCTGGAGTATGCAGTGCAGTTTTGGACTCCAGTCCTTAAGAGGGATATAAATGAGCTGGAGAGAGTGCAGAGACTAAGGGGCCAATTCATGAAGCTCGAGTGAAGGATTCGAATTAAAAAAACTTCGAATTTCAAAGTGTTTTTTGGGCTACTTCGACCATCGAATGGGCTACTTCGACCTTCGACTACGACTCGAACAATTCGAACTAAAAATCGTTCGACTATTCGACCATTCGATAGTCGAAGTACTGCCTCTTTAAAAAAAACTTCGACCCCCTACTTCGGCAGCTAAAAGCTACCGAAGTCAATGTTAGCCTATGGGGAAGGTCCCCATAGGCTTGCCTGAGTTTTTTTGATCGAAGGATATTCCTTCGATCGTTGGATTAAAATCCTTCGAATCGTTCGATTCGAAGGATTTAATCATTCGATCGAAGGAATAATCCTTCGATCGTTCGATCGTAGGATTTGTGCTAAATCCTTCGACTTCGATATTCGAAGTCGAAGGATTTTAGTTCCTAGTCGAATATCGAGGGTTAATTAACCCTCGATATTCGACCCTTCATACATCTGCCCCTAAGTGTAACTAAATTGGTTAGAGGGATGGAAGACTTAAATTATGAGGGTAGACTGTCAAGGTTGGGGTTGTTTCTCTGGAAAAAAGGCGCTTGCTAGGGGAATTGATTACACTTTACAAGTACATTAGAGGACACTATTGACAAATAGCAGGGGAACTTTTTACCCATAAAGAGGATCACCGTACCAGAGGCCACCCCTTTAGACTAGAAGAAAAGAACTTTCATTTGAAGCAACGTAGGGGGTTCTTCACAGTCAGGACAGTGAGGTTGTGGAATGTACTGTCGGGTGATGTTGTGATGGATGATTCAGTTAATGCCTTTAAGAATGGCTTGGATGATTTTTTGGACAGACATAATATCAAAGGCTATTGTGATACTAAGCTCTATAGTTAGTATAAGTATGGGTATATAGCATTGAATTCAAAGTAGGGAGGGGTGTGTGTATGGATGCTGGGTTTTCCTTTGGAGGGGTTGAACTTGATGGACTTTGTCTTTTTTCAACCCAATTTAACTATGTAACTATGTAACTATGTAACTAACTATCTGGCTGTATTCCTAGGCTGTGCAGGAAAGCAGTAGAATGTGAGTCTATTAGCAGCTAGGCAGATCTGTCAGGTAACTGCAGTTTATCTTTTGCTGTATAAAGGCAAAACTGTGATTGTGAACTGCTCACATCCTACTGTGCTCCAGAAGATAGGACACATTCACCATTCATTTGTAACAGACTATAAATAGAGAAGTTCTATGGAAAGCTCCAAAATGTGTAGGTGGCAATGTAATTGTCATGGTTCATAACTCACTTAGTGGGGCTGAGTAATCCTTTCCCAAGGAGATTGGTAACTGACGAAAGTATTTTTCAGCGCATACATTCTACCAGGTGACATAGTATAGACCAGGGGTAGGCAACCCGCGGCTCCGGTTCTTCATCCTGCTTGCTGTGGCTCAGTCTTGTGGCTTTGCCTGTCACGTCGTCTATACAGCCCAGACTGAGCCGCAGCAAGATGATTCATCATGGTCCTTACCATGGTCACACACTCAAGACAAGAGAGGGAAGATCAGCATGGAGCTTCAGAAACAGAAGTCACATTAAACAGATGAGAACACTAGCATTTAATAGGGCTATTCAGTGTTTAATTTATTTCAAAGTAGGCCGACATATGCACACTGCACTTCTGATTGTTGTATTCTGTTGTTGTAACGGTTAAAATTAAAAACATTTTAAAACTTTTACAAGTTTATAAGCTGTTTTATGTTTTGCGGCTACAGACTATTTTTCTTTAGTGGAAGAGGGGGCAAAATGGCTCTTTTGATAGTAAAGGTTGCTGACCCCTGGTATAGACCTAAAGAGCCTGAATTTATGATTGCAAGTGCACTGTGCAAAGTGCAATTTAGAGTGCACTTGGTAATTTTTATTATTTTTAATGCAGCATTTTCCCCACAGTTCCAGCACAATTGTGTCTGCACCTAAGGCAAATTGGATTGCATAAAAATATCAATATAATGTCTACTTACAATAATTTAGGTGCAATTTCATTCCATGTCCATTGATACAGGACACTGCCCTAAGGGCTCTTACACATGAGCGTTTTTACCTGCGCTCCCCTGCGATCCATTTTTCGGCGTTCAGCCGCAGGGGAGCGCAGGAATAGACGCATTTAATTATTTCAAATTTCTATTCCTGCGCTCCCCTGCGTTCCGTTTTTCGGCGTTCAGCCGCAGGGGAGCGCAGGAATAGAAATTTGAAATAAACGCTCATGTGTAAGAGCCCTTAAGCTTCCACAAATTTCTAGGTAGCATGAGCTCCAGGGTTTCCCTGGGTCAATAGCCACACCTGAGCATGATTTATAAAATTAACTAATGGGTACTCAGTGCAACTATGCAGAAGTACAAGACTGGTCTTTAAAATCAAGTACCTTTAATTTTTTGGTGCAATGTCTGCAGAAATTAAGCGGGAATGCAACTGCACTTGCGGTGGTCAATTACCCCTTAGGTGTAGCACATATAAGAATACATAACATTACATTTTCAGTAGTACTTGATTTTAATTGCATTCAAGCTTTCAGAATTGGTGCAACAAAAGCCAACTATTTTAAAAGACTTATTTTGGCACATAAATAGAGAATTATTTTCTCTGAGTATTCATGGATGTCGATCAGGCAGTGACCTAACACTGTGAAAGAGTGATATGCAGAACTCAATTCTCTGTTCCCTGCTGAGAAAGATAAGAGAAACACTATTAGACACAAAAGAGAATAATGTGAAGTCACCTGGAGACAGTACAAACTGAAAGCCAGTAATTATTTTAAATATACAATATTAAACCTGCAATTTAATTCATTATATGTAGCACTGGAAACATTATTTTTAAAATAGTTCCATAGTTAGCGATTACCTGTAAAATACTGAAATATTATATAAATTTTATAATTATATATATTTTATTTTTTGTCATGGGAAAGATTAAGGGTTAATAATATTAATCTTCATGTGGTTACATTACTAGTGATCAGCACATTTTTTAGCCAGGCATGGATTCGAATTGAAATCCCACTTTTCGCCATCTGTGAATTTTTTCGCGAAGCTGTGTCAAAATGTTGCCAAGTTTATTACAAGGATTCCAAAGTTCTTTTTCTTTATGGATTTGCCTAGTGCAGTCCCATTAAAGTTATACAGTAAGTGGCTTGCTCTGGCGCCTTGTTCACATTAATTTTGAATAAACATTTATGTACCATATAATAGGTCAGAGACTAACTAGATTGAGCTCAGCCCACAGTGCAGCTGTCACTTGGGTCTTGGAACTCTAGCCCCTCTGTTGTATAAACTGAAGAAAGGATTTAGCACATTTGCCTTTTCTGTATCCATTATTATAACTATATTGTTACCATTATGTAAAGGAGCCACACGCTCAACCCGCATCTTTTTATTGTTCATATATGTCAAAAAACGTTTTGGTGTTAGGCTTCTAGTGCCAGATTGCTGTTTGACAACATTTGTTTTAGTGTTTATATTCATTAAATGCAGCTTGCACATTTGCTATAAGCTCTGGGTCATTACAGATCACTAGATCCAGTGTAGCATGGTTTCTGGTTGGCTCCTCAACAACCTGTTACATGAAATGTTCATGCAACTTCATGCAAGTTTACTGTATAAACGTGTTCCCATTAACTGTCCTGGCAGTACTGTTGCTCCAGTCAATATCTGGGTAATTAAAATCCCTCATTATCATTCCTTGCCCCAAACTAACTTTCTATTTGCATCAGAAGCTTAGCCATCTCCTCTTCACATACATTGGGGGTTCAGACATACCCCTTTTTTATTGCCTCCAAATCAAAATATACTGTAGTCTCCTATATTTACTGCCTAGTGCTATGACTCATTCAGCCATGATTCAGAAAAACCAATCACAGCATACTTCATGAACTGCTCCAGCACCTCCAGCTCTCAGACTTTACCAGTCAAATTCCTTGCATTTGTAAACATACATTAATTATTGGTACCAGTTTGTGTCATCCCTGTTGTTCGGTTTCCCCAATCAAGTCCCTTCCACCATTTTCCCTCACTATGACCACTGTACCATCTAACCTGTCCCCAGAATCCCTTACTTCACCCTCCCCCCATACCTAGCTTAAAATCTCCTCCAAACCTTTAGCCATACTCTCCCTCAAAGCTGCTGTACCATCATCATTGAGGTGCAGCCCATCCCTGGCAAAGAGCCTGTAGTCAATTGAGATATCAGCCAAGTTCTCCAGAAACTCAAAACCCACCTACACCAATACACCATACATACTATAGCATATTGTTATTTTCCAGCTATATCCAGATACACTTTTATTGTTTCTTTCACTGTGTTTATGGTCATATTTCCAGAGACGTTTGGGTTTTAGGAGTTTCCTTCATTTTGTTTTATCTTTTCTTCAGAATGCCCTTCCCCATCTGTCATGGCTTCCTCTTCAAAAGTACAGTGTTTAAGTTATTGGTAGTGGTGGGAGGGCTCCCTGTGTGAATGCTAAGACAATCAGTTTAATCTCATGTTAATGAACAATTAGCAAGCCTATTTACCCCTAAAGTAACTCCATACTGGTCATTTATGTCCACAGATGCAGCCACCTGACCACGCGGTAGCTCTGGGGTTCCTGGTGGTTCCAGGAGCATTACGATTGTGCTCAAAATTGCCCTTTGCTCAATGCATCTGAGTAAGTGATGCACCCTTATGTGTAAGCAGCCACAAAAGCATTTAAAAAAGTGGGATATTTAAACAAAGTTAGTGTTTTGCGTACAGGAAGTATGATGCAACAGGTATATATTTGACTGGCAGGCAGTTTTGTTCCATTTACATTCTCCCTAAGAGTACCACAAGGATCAAATTACACATGTACCTGTGCCAGAGACCTTTGGCAAAGCTAAAGTTCCAAGCTGAGCCTTCAATATACTCAAAAAAGTTTTAGAGGCAAAATATGTAAAACAAATCTATATTGATATTGTGACCCTTTAAAGCATTGGTGACTGTTTATCCATGTTAAAAATGGGTTACCAAAGCTTATAATTGCTGTCTGTATTTATTGGTTGGTAGCCTTAGCATTAAACTGATAAAAAAACGGATCTGAGAATAATTATTTGTAAAACAGAACAGGGTTAAGTTAAAATAATTCAGGGTGCAAGTTGAATCAGTCCTTTTTGAGACTTGAGCCCTGACACTTCTTTTGGATAATAATACAGCCAGTCCATCATTTTCTTATTCAGTGATAATTATTTTAAAATATGTGTTAAATACTGTTGGATTTCTGGTATAATGCAATTATGTTGTAGATTGTAGCATTAACATTATAATATTATTTATGTCAGGTCCAAATGGTTGGAGACCAGAGCTATACAAGACATTATAGAGATATCCTTTTTGTTTTTGAAAAATATTTTGTGTGAGTCCAAATGTTGAGTACACACAAATGATGACAAATTGAAAGAGTTAAAGGATAAAAAGAATGATGCGTTGTCCAAAGCTGTACTTACAGCTGAAAGATGAAAAATACTTTCTAGATTTATTGGACATCACATTTGCTATAAAGAGCACTGACATTTTTACGGTCTGCAAAATTCCTAAAATCATATTTTTGGCTTTACATTTGGTCACAGAGTTATTTTTAACCCTTGTGTGTTATCCACCATTATCATTTTCAAATCTATTTGTGGATATGGAAGTAAAATCCCCAAATTGCATGCATTTCAATGATATCCAGGAAAGTACTTTTGCTTAAACCTGCTCCTTTCAATTTGAAACTAATGCCAATACTGGTATAAGAAACCAGAGAGCTCTGAAAGCCATTACTCATTGACTAAATTTTAAAAAAATGTTAATATTTATTTCCTTTTTTTATAAGTAAATAATAAGACAGTTCCTTGTACATGATCCTATTTAAGAGATAATTAATCCTTAATCTCCTGTTGAGATTGTTTAAATAATTTATAAGTAGACTCAGATGATGATCCAAATTATGGAAAGATCCAGGTCTCTAGGATTCTGCATAACAGGTCCCATACCTGCATAACTAAATAAGAACTAAACAGAGAAAAACTTACATTAGTGTCAAAACCCTATCTCTGTAAATAAACCATAATGTTTTTTGCTATGCAAAACAGAATTTTTTTATACATTTTCTTGTGGCTTACTGATTGTTCACTTGAGTTCAGAAATATATTACAGGGATTTTAGTCCCATGGGGTGCTGAAACACTGTGCTTAATATTTAGCTTTAAAACAAAACAATTATGGTTTATTGTTATAGATGCCTTTGTAAAGGTCTCCTCAATCCAAAGTTTAGTGGTGGTGCCATAGTAACAATAACGCAGTCACTATGCTTTTTGTACTTGTCATACATTATAAAAACATACAAATGTTAAATTGTGGAATTTAATTGAAGTAAATTTTAACAGCAGTAGCTTTTTCTGGCCTTGTGAAAAGTCTTAAAGGAGATCAAAAGCTACCTTGCCACCACTTTACCGCTGAATAGTCCTCCTGCATGTGGTGCAGATTGCATGGTTTTAACGCACCTGATCATTAGTTTAACTAGTAATACTGTATAAGTCTGCAACTTCAAGCCTGTTTTTTAAAACGCTGCCGCCATCTTTGTAAAGTATGCACCGTTTGCTTCTTTCATTAAACACAAATGCTCATGTGCAACAAACTGCCTCCTCCAATTTGATGTTTTGTCTACGTCACCCAACCCCCGGACTCGCTTTGTGAAGGCAGTGCTTTTACCACAGACTGACAGCAGGGTGGCAGGATTGGCGCTGCGCAGTGGGTACTAAGTCAGGATGCCTTTATTAGCAAACACTTTTGTTGTCCTTTAAAAGAAACAATATGAAATCAAAATGTAATTATCAATAAACAGACTAGAATGTAGCACTCGAGGGATATACAGTCAAATTAAAGATACATATAGAAATATATTCTTTTAAATCTGTTAACTAGTTGTAAACCTATTAGAAAAAAATCTTATAACAAGATAAAGGACTTTAAATAGCATTAAAAAAGATATTTTTCATATAATAGGCATATATGTATATACAGTATATATATATATATATTCGAAAGGAATACCAACACTCCCATCTAGCAAAAACTAATTGTGCCTGAGTACAGAAACCAAAATTGTAGCATAGAAGAAAGGTCTGCACACACAGAACTTAAAAATTAATTAATGATTTTTATTTTAATGGGGGGAGAACTGACGTTTTGGCCAGCAATCTGGCCTTTATCAAAGTGCATAAGCAAACACAAAATTACCTTTTCACATTTATCAACATTAAATCTCATTTGCCAAGCTCCTGTTGCGAGGATGCCACATCCTGGATGAAATTAATTGGGCTGGATAAATTACTTACAATACCCTCCCCTAAGGCATTAATGAACAAGTTAAATAAAAGTGAACCTAATAATGAGCCCTGAGGGACCCCACTAAGAACCTTACTCAAAGTAGAGAATGTACCATTAACAACCACCCTCTGAACCAGATCCTGTAGCAAGTTTCTTATTCGTGTGCAAATGACTTCATTAAGTCCAACAGACTTTAGTTTAGAAAGCAGTCGTTTGTGGGGCACGGTATCAAACGCTTTGGCATATTCCAAATAGATCATATATACTGCCCCTACTGTCCAGCATCTTACTTACCTCATCAAAAAAGCAATCAAATTTGTCTGACATGACCTATCCTTCAGAAAGCCATGCTGATTGCTGCTCATAATGCCATTCGCTAGGACAACATTTTGAAAGTGATCCATTAACAAGCCTTCAAATAATTTGCCCACCACAGATGTCAAAGTTACTGGCCTATAATTGCCAAGATGAGATTGTGATCCCTTTTTAAATATTGGAATGACATCAGCTTTTCTCCAATCCATAGGCACCATACCAGATGAAAGTGAATCAGATAAAATCAGAAATAGGGGCTGGTCTAAAACTGAACTAAGCTCTCTTAGAACCCGGCGGTGTATGCCATCAGGCCCTGGAGCCTTGTTTACATTAATTTTTATTAAAACTTTATAAATCATATCCTGAGTCAGCCACTGACTAGATTGAGCTGAGCCATCAGTTCAGCTATGAAATGAGCCTGGGAGAAAAGAAGTGAACACTGGAGAAAAGAACTGATTTAGCACATTTGCCTTTTTTTGTATCTGTTACAACCATACAGGTACCATTATTTAATGGAGCAACACTCTCAACCTGCATCTTTTTACTATTGATATATTTAAAAAACTTTTTGGCATTAGTCTTAGCCTCCCCCGCAATGCACTCTTCATTTCCTTTCTTTGCCTTCCGGATTGCTGATTTACATAATTTATTATAGTGTTTATATTCATTAAAGGCAGCTTCTGTCCCAACGGACTTGTAGTTTTTAAATGCCTTTCTCTTCTTTCCTTTTAAATTATTTACTTCTATATTAAGCCACATTGGGTGATTCTTAGAGCTTCTATATATATATATATATATATATATATATATATATATATATATATATATGTATATGTATATATATATATATATATATATATATATATATATATATATATAAATTTATGTTACGCTCAAAAATACAGCTGATTTGGTAAATTCCATGTCTCCAAAATGTACGAAGACCAGACATATTTAGTTTTATGGAGATCTGTGACTTGTATAAATCAAAGACATAAGTACACTACCTCTCCAGAGATTTGCATACTTTAAATTGAAACACCAACACTGTTTTTACCAAGGAAACAATATATATATATATATATATATACACATATATATACACAATATATATATATATACACATCCTGATATGAAAAATAAAGGATAAATATGTCTTTCTTCTCCAAACTACAACACTGCAATGTTTTGCTAACTTTTGTTCTTTTTATCAAAAATTCAAAAACATCACCTTAAAGCTTAAGTAAAAAAAAATATATATATATGTTAAGACAAAATATCATATGTATAACAGGGGTTTTCTAAACAGTTCAATGTTCAGTATGCATAAACTTTACAATGTATCTTGTATTTAGAGACCCTAGATTTAAAATAGTTAATATTGTAGCATTAACACACATAATACACACACGTTCACCAAAGAAACTCATCTATTTTTGGAAAATACACATTCTGTGGTTAAATAGGACAAATCTATGTTTAACGTGTTCTACAAGATCGCATGCCCTACATGGCTTTACATATAAAGATAAAACATTCTAAATATAAATGTCAGTACAATTTGAGGACCACTATATAGGGTAGGAAAACTATAGCCCCACCCAAAAATATCTGCACACCAAATTTTCCCTGGCAAAAACAAGAAAATAATCAAGCAACACATGTGCACACTCCTTACTGGCCACTTCCCAGCTGTCATACAACCAAACTCCCTAATTGAACAGCACCAGTTTTCATATCCATAACACCAACTTTATTTACAATCAAGCGCACATTCCAGCAGGCTACCCAGCAATTTTTCAGCCACTAAATGACTGAAAAATTATCAAGTGTGTGACTGCTGTCAGTGTGTAAAATGTCTATAAAGTAGGCAGGCAAGCTAGAAAGGATACCAAAGTGGCTGTAGGGACCCAGAATCTGGAACAAGGCAGCTGTTTTCATCATCATCACAGGTGGAGGACTCTGGGGAGACACAAATAAGACAACAGAAGAACTGTGGTTTATATGTGTCTGTGGTCCCTGGGGCAATTGCACCTCTGTGTTTGCTTGTCCCCCATCTGTGTTTATTGTTTAGAGGCTGGGGAATGAAGAGAGCTGTGCAAAGCCTTCTATGAAAGATAAAACCAATGTTTCTAGTGGATGTTAAATGTAAACTATCATGCTTATTAAATTGCCTACAAATTGTTGTGAATGTTTCAAAATTCAATTGTCCTGATTAATTCAATTGTCCTGATTTACATGGAACAGTCCTAAACTGCAGAGCCCAAGGAGTTTTGCAGGTTGTGGGAGTCTGGTCATAAAAGGGCCAGACTGGGGTCATGGCCTTAATTGTTCTGCTTTTTAATATTAAAATGTAAACAAAGGAGTTGGACATGATTTCTATCAAGAAAATGTTATAATCAGCAGAAAGTGACCCAGGGATCTAAGTTATTGCCATTTTGGCTTTGAAAATTCTCCCTTTATGAGGCTGGAATGATGGGGGTTTGGTTGCTTTATAGTATTTGAAGAGTTGAATTAAGTGGACTTGACAATTATTTAACAGGAATTTCTATGTTCCTAAAGTATAAAATGCTCATCTATGCACATTTCTAAGAATTCAAGATGCTAAATGCCATACATGAGCTAAAAAGCAGGGACTACATTGTGCATCCCATGGGCACTCTGAAACAGATGCTATAGTGATTACGCATCGTACCCTCAGGCTGAGAAAGTGCTATTAAGTTTTACATGAGTAAGAGCTTTTTCAGCCCTTTGCAGGGACTGCTAGCCATAAAACAATCACATGAGATGCTACATGAGAGTCCTGTAACGGCAGATTAGAAATAAGTCAGTGTCATATTGTGTAACATCTTACCTGGATTTGAATCAGTGACTTGCTATTTGCTATGCAATATGCAATAATATGTCTCTATTTAAGCAGATGACTAAGCTCCTTTTTTATGCTGTGTTATCCTAGATTTCAGGCCTGAAGCCAAAGATGGCAGTTATAGGCCATAGAGCAGATTTAGACTGGAGTCCAGTCACTCCTTGGAAGTTTGGGTTTGCCTTACATGACAAATTGTAAACGTGGTCAAAATATTAATAAGTTAGGATTTTGTGCGAGTGACTTATTTGGGTGTGTACTGGATCCCTGCCACTTTGCTTTCTGGTGCATCTAGCCAGGCTTTAATAACAGGGTTCCGTCAGGGGCGATCCTGATCCCCTCCACCGCCTGAGGCAGCAGCAGTTGCTGCTGCCCCCCCTCCCCCAGAAATTCGCTCTTAAAGTACCAGGAGCAGCATTTTTGCTGCCCCTGGTACCTAGTGGGGCGCTGCCGCCTGAGGCGACAGCCTCAATTCGCCTCATTGGCGAACACCCCTGGGTTCCGTGATCTCTGTCCATGCGTTAGTCTAAAGATTCCTTAACTTCAAAGTAAATTAGCGTTCAGTCTTGTAGAGTTCATAGTAAAATAAATAGAAAGTAAGAATCAGACAAGTACACAGATGGCTATATTTCTCCAGGCTACAGAAGATGAAAAGATTCCTAACATCATAACATAAAAGCATCTCTGTGGGATTTCTGTGTTACCTGAAATACCAAATGT
The DNA here is from genome assembly GCF_017654675.1 of Xenopus laevis. Classification (NCBI taxonomy): domain Eukaryota; kingdom Metazoa; phylum Chordata; class Amphibia; order Anura; family Pipidae; genus Xenopus; species Xenopus laevis. The sequence goes on from NC_054380.1 coordinate 46,295,332, forward strand.
TTTCAGTCTTGTGAAGAGTTTTGTAACTTTAGTATATCCCAAGTGTATATATCATACATTTTATATCTGCACTGTGTTTCTTGCTTATCATAAAATATTTATATTTTTTACCGCCATTACCATCATTATCTGTACAACAGACAAGTCACTCACTCTCTTTTAAAATACTATGAAAACAATCTTATAATAATGCATGACTAGATAGATATTTTATATTTTACTGTCCCATTACAAATAGGAAATACAATAAACTATTGGGAGCATTTAATATTGTGACAAACCACACAGAATTAATCTTTTTTGTTTGTTTTTGTTCATATAAACACAAAATTTGGAACTTGGTGGCTCTCCTATATTTTGGATTATGCTTAGAATACTTACTTTCTTTGTAAAAAAGAGAGTTGTTTCCTACTTTACCCCTTTAAATTGTGTTAAATGAAATCTGCTGCAAGATCCTTCATGTTCAAGTTAGCAATGAGCAGTGGGCAATGCATTGTCTTCATAATCATGGATTGGTTGTGCTTGCTGCCCCCTATCTGATGAGTGTTGCTGGTCTTTGGGACCTGCAGAACAGAGAACTAAGAATGTAAGACAGTATATTTATGTGACAGAGGTTTATAGAGCAGGTCATTATGTTATTAAAAAAATGTTTTGATGTTGCTAAATGGATTGAGAATGAACTGCAGTTGGTACAGTGGTGTGGAAAAGAAGGAGCAAGAAACCTTTATTATGGAATGAAGTTGAGATTTGAGGGCAAAGCCAGTTAAAACAAAATTAAAGTAATCAATCCTTGAATTAGAATTTTCCCAGAGACCAAAAGATTTCTGGGAAGGTTTAGGAGTTGAACAGGGAAAATAGATCAATTTTCCTAAACTGAAATGAATGACAAGCAATAAGAAATCTAGATCTAGGCTTAGTGCCATCAGTGTAAAGGGGTGTTGGAATTGGGAATCCGTAAGAATAGAAAGTATTTAGAACAAATAAAAGCCTCACATAAAAATGTAAGCAAGAAGATGATGCTGCATTGTAAAAGGCACTAAAAGAGCTAAACGAGATGGAAAACATAATAGGGCAGTCTGACAAAGGGCTATTTAGGTTGCCAAGGTACAGTAACCCAAAGCAAGCAAAATGGTACTTGCTTTCAAACAGGTGACCAGCAAATGCTACCTGCTGATGGGATACTGCACATGGGCAAACCTACTTTATTTTATGACTTAACCCCAAAAATGTCTTATGGGGGGGGGATATAATAAAAGTCAGTAATAGGAAAAAATATTAAAAACAATGTGAAAAGTTTTGCCTTTGCATGAAATTAATATAGCTTTTGTGAACCTGGAAACTGTTTAGCGACCACTTCCGAAAGTGGAAGTCAGATCGCAAATTTTATAGTTTTTCCCAGTGCTTAGTGTATGTAATAAACTGCGCACCCATATGATTTGGCACTTATGTGTCAAGAATAAGATGGCACATGGGGACAGGGAAGAGAATGTCAAATTCAACAAAGAACTAAGGGTAAACAGCCTTCTTTTTGATTCCTGCTTCTGACCATTAGCCTGTCCACTAGTAATGTGTTAGTCAAAAAAAATTCCACCCTAACCCATCCTGCACTTCTGCCCAGTGCCCCATCCTGCCCATCTGTGACATCACAAAAGGGGTTGGGGAAAGTGCAGTTGGAACAGGAAGCTGGCACAGGAAGTTTGGAGAGAGAGTTAAAGGAATAGCTCAGCCCGAACCAGCCTGTGACCTGCTGAAGGTGTGCAGGAGGGAACCTGAACCCATCCGACCTTAGGGTAAACCCACAAGTCCGTCGGTATTGGGTCACCCCACCCATCACTACTGTCCATATTGTTCTCAGTCTATTGGTTGACCTTCAACAAAGTCACTGGGGCTAACTTATATAGGTTCTAAATTGCACTGGTGCACTTACCACCAACTACAACAATGAAATTTAATGACATTAGTTAAGTTAAACAATGTTTGCACCAGCTCAGATATGTTCTATTAAACAGCTATTAAACTGAGTTCTGGAACTGAGTAAGAAGCTGAATGTTTAGCAGTGATATAATACAATAAAAAATAGAAAAAATCGGATAATATGCCAGTGATAAGTAGAAGAAAGAAATAGATGGATCAGTAAAGGAGGTCAAGAAATTAAAAAAGAGATGAGAATGCAGAGATTTATTACAAATGCCATCAAATGCCAGTGACAAGGGAACATACCATCTGGCAGTGATCGGTATACAATAAACCAACAGGGCAATATGAGAATAGGAGCAAAGGGCAGAGAAGTGATATAGGACAAGGTTACTCTAATAATTTCAGCTACAGAAGGAAAAACTGGAAATGGAAACATGCTTTATATACTTTCACCTTTTTTTCACCTCTAGAGCTGAACATAAACTTTCTTAAATATGACAACAAACAAATTGGTTGGCAATGATTGGTTTTAACATCTTAAAAGTACAGTGGTTGAGAGAAGTAAAATGTAGGTGACAACTGGTTCTGGTGAGGATTCTAATGTGGAGAGCCCTATTTCTTTGGGTCTGATTTTACAATTAATACAAATAATAATTTTAAAATGGTGCCAGTTCTAACTAATATTATTGTTTCAAACCCATTTGTATTCAAAATATGAACAGATCTCAAACCTGCTGAGGTCATATAGAAGTCAATGGCAGAAGTCCTGTTTACAATTGGAAGATATACTGATCTGCGCTAGGTTTCGTACAATAATCAAAATAATTTGTGGTTTTCTGTTGATAATTCAAAATTCGAAGACTTTTATCAATCTTTTCCTCCACCAAATTTTTTCAAATTATTTTATTGATAAATAAGGTAACATTGTGGATAATAGTATTGTAGAAGTTGTTTTAATAATGCAGATTTTAACAAAAACTATAATTATTTATGCTTAATTAACTATTCATTTAGTATTTTGTATGCCTCAAATACCATTCTAAGGGTGTACTGTTATATTAACAACCTTTTTTCAGACAAAAAATGCAGAAGCAGCAGTGGCTGTGTGAAGTGCAAAATAGTTATTGAACTAAATAAATTACTTTAAGCATATAAAAAGTATTGATTCTCAATGCCATAAAATCAAAATATGCAGAGAACAAGGAAACAACATAACAATATTATTTTATAGTTTGTGTGAGGGAGTTACTTATAAATCAGTAAGAAAGACAGCAATTGTGAGAAATACAAAAATTAAGATAGATCTTGGAAGTAGTAAGCATAAAAGAAGAGGAGCTTTTGCAAAGGATGAGACTACTGGAAAATAATGCTGAATATTGAGAGGTATTAACAAAAAAAAATGCAATCACCCTAGTAAAGAAGTCAACATTACACTGATTAATGTAATTTTGTGACTATTAGGGGCAGATTTATCAAGGGTCGAAGTGAAAATTAGAATTTCAAATTTAAAAATTATATGAAGCTATGCCCAACAAACAAAGGTATGTGGAAATATCCTTACTCAAAAATGGAAGTCTGGACAGTCCCCGTATCAGGACACTACTTTTAAACTAGTGACCCTATGAACACAATTTTAATTTACTGTTATTGTTTTTGCTTTTGTGGTACCTTTTTTAAAAAATGGGTATCATGATCAGAAGCAAGACAGGACAATGACTACCTCTCTGAACACATGCCCAATACATATAAAAAGATTACTTTGAAAATGTTATATGGAGAGAAAAGGGTGACATATTGCAAGCACAGAAGCCATTTATTATTTCCCCTGATTTATGTTAATTCAGTGTAGTCTGAGCTTTATGCAGGTCTGATGGACCTGCCATCACTTTTTGTGTGGCTGGTGAATTGCAAGTTGTGACACAGCGGGTGCCCACAATGATGATAACTGTATTGTGTGTAATATACAAGGCACTTTGCACATGCACTTGTTTTAGTAAATAGGTGCTGCTATGTTTTAATTAAAACAATAGGCAGAGGATTTTTCCTTCAGTGTACCAAATACTCTTGGTCTTGATTATGAGTGCATTTCAGCCATGCTACTTTGTATTTTAACCTGTTGGTTTAATAATGTTCAAATGTTTTTAGTACTGTTTAAAAAGCTATATTATATCTTGGTAGAAAACAACTTCAGAAACATCTTTTTATACCAAATTTCTCCAGATCATACTATGGCAAAACATAATCAACCCGAAATAATATGCCATAGTTTATATATTGAACTTATTGCACCAGCCTAAAGTTTCAGCTTCTCAATAGCAGCAATGATTCAGGACTTCAAACTTGTCACAGGGGGTCACCATCTTGGAAAGTGTCTGTGACATTCACATGCTCAGGGGGCTCTGAGCAGCTGTTGAGAAGCTGAGTTTAAGGATTGTAGTAAATTATCAAGTAGAAAATGAGGTTGGCCTATCATATAAGCTGATGCTACAGGGCTGATTATTAAATTATGATGCTAATTGCACTGGTTTCTGTTCTGCCATGTAGTAATTATCTGTATTAAAGACTAATCAGCTATAAACTGTGACATTTATATTCTATGTGTACTGCATATTTTGAGTCAGTCCCTAAGCTCAGTAACTGACAGCAGTATAGAGCATGTGCAGTGAATTAGCAGAAAAGAAGATGAGAAATTACCGGGTCATCTTTGGAGGCACAGATCTTTACTGCTAAAGGGCTGTAGTTGCCTTGAACTGGTACAGAATCCCCAAACATAATGTACAACATTTCTAGCCTTTAGTGAAGCTTTAATTATCCTTTAAAAATGAATGCTTTACATCTTGCATATTTAAAAATAAACAAAACACATTTTTAAAAAGATGGCATTGGATGGCAACTAGAGAAAAGAGATTATAAGCAAACATTTACATCAGAATTGAAACCTCAAGTTACATGCTGCTTTACAAGTGTTCCACGTGAAAGTCACATAAAAATTTGACCTAACTCACAACCACAATTTGGCTTAATTTACTAAAAAATCTGACCAAAAATTTTACATGCAGGAAAAGCCTTAACAAATCATTTGAATTGTGCAACTTTTTTGAATCGTTGCCCGAAAAACTAAAATCTTTCATGTTTTCAAAAGAAAACCAGCATCAAACAGACTCAAACATCATGAAGGAAACAATTATCTTCCAGTTATGAAAGGGACATCTACATCTGAGTTTTACATGACTTCAGGTATTTTCAGATTAGGATTTTTAGCATCTTTATATTTTTTTTCCTCTAAAAATTTGGATTTTTCCCTAAAAACTCAACCAGAAAAATTTGAGGCATAATAAATAGACCCCTAAGTGTTGAGCAGGCGGCAGAAACCAAAAGGTGTTTGAACGTAAAAATGTATGTATACATGGGGTACCAATGACAAAGTAAAAGGAAGCGGGAAAGTCCTCAAGAATAATTTCAAAAACTAGGGATTTTGATAAATCTGCCCCTAAAAGCTACCTATTGGTATCCAAAAGCTCTGCTTTTGTATTTGTTACAAAAGTATTTGTGGCAATTGAGAAGTATGTAAGTTAATAGGAATGAAGAGAAAAACATTTGGAAACTACAAGTCAGAGGCCAGATCAGCTGTTTTTAAAGATTAAAAAGAACTAGAGTTGTAAAACAGCAATTTGGAAGACACAGTTAGAAGTGAGGAACTGATTGCAGCACAGGCTAAGACTAACCCCTTAGTTTATTAATAGTAAAAAGACGCAAGCTGAGAGTGTGGTTAATTTAAATATTGGGGATAATTTGGTTTTAAAGGCTACAAATAAAGTAAATATGCTTAATCTGTTCTTTTCTTTAATGTATACAATAGAGGAGGTCTGATGGAATACTCTCCCGAGTACTTAGAGAGCTTTGTTTGTTTAGCCAGGCCTTTTTAAAAAAAATATACTCTGTCTCACTTTCATATGGTATGGTACCTATGGATTGGAGGAAAACTGAAGTTATAACAATATTTAAAAGCAGGTTTACTATCACAGCCTGGAAATTATAGGCCTGTAAATTAGATTTTTGTACAGGGCAAGTTATATGAGAATTTGTTAAAAGAACACATTCAAGATTATGTGAAGGCTTTTTTTATTATGAGTAATAACCACCATGGCTTTATGAAAGATAGGTCATGTCATACATATGTGATTACTTTTTATGATGAAGGTGATGATGTAATGCTTTTGTAAATGTGAGCTCTTTATAAAACTATATATATTAGGCCTTAATGCAGGCAAAATTAATGGATTTGGTGAAACAGTTGCAAATATAGTAGAAACCACCATTAATGTTGCATAAGATCTTCCATGTCTAATTCAATTTTACTAGGTATGCCAGTTTCCAATTCAATTTACTAGACTTGAACCAGTTTCTGCTTTTTTCTTTTAGCGTTACAGTTGCTTTTGATCTTACAGTAAACACAAGTTTTCACAAAAAAATGTATTTAATTATAAATATGGCCCTAAGAAAAGCTATGAAAATAAACATAGGTTCATATGGCTTTTACTGAAAAAAAGAGATGAGCAGAGTATGTTTCAAAATTTGTAGGGTTTTAAAACTTGTGGGTTTGTTATTTGATGTTAAAATATAATTATATACATCTTTAAATGCATCTTTATTTAAAAATAGACATTATTCAAACATATAGTTTAAAAGCCTGTGTAATATATATAGTCTAAATTGCTTAGGGATGACAAGTGGGAAACTTACCTTGACAATATTAACATATTGGAATATAAAGAAGGTGTTAATAAGCACTGTTTGCCAGAACATAGGGTGGACATGATAACAACTAGAAAATAATTACAGAAATACATATTATAGGAAAAGGGGGGTAGGTGGTAACAAAAAACGGTTTTGGATGTACCAATTGAATAATACAATTTTATTCCTAATGTTTTTCATTTGAATAATTTTGTTTTGCTACTGTGTGTTTTGTTTGACATTGTTTTGGTTCATTTCTGGTATTAGTGATAATAAATAAAGATATTACAGACAAATACAATTTAAAATAAAATGTAGTAGATAAAAACTTGCTTCCAATACATTACATATAAAAACCATATAACATCAAATAAAAACATTTAATCAGAGGTAGCTGAACTATAAAAGGCATATACAGTAAGATGGTGGCTAAAAATAGATAAAAACAATACAATTTAAAAAAAACTACATATGATCTATTTTATGTCTCTCATTTCACCTTATTTATATTTCATGTAGTTTTACACATTTTATTATTTTTTGATATTATATTGCATAAATCCTGAAAAACAGGTTTAGTTTATATAACTGTAATTAATGTTCATGCAGAAGCTATACACTGACATAGAGAGGGTTACTGAATAGAAAATGTCTCTAGATAATCTTTGATAAGTTACCATTAATTTGCAAAAAAAATCTTTACAGTAGTTATTTGAAATTGCATTCCTTTTAAATGTCACCTTCACTCTTTCCTTGATTGGATTGAAGTGCGTTAGGCTTACTACTTTGATTCCAAAATTGTATATACTGTATAGTGAATAAAGTACCCCTTTTGTAAAATATAAGGATATTATAAGTTACAGAGGAGTTTCATGACCATATAAAAACACGAGGCCGAAGGCCGAGTGTTTTTATACAGGTCACAGAACTCCGAGGTAACTTCTAATATCCTCATATTTTGCAACTGGGGGTACTTTATTTATTATAATACACGAATTTCAGTGAGTCACGTGACAGAAATGACATCAGAACTCACCGTTTATACCTGATGAAATCAGAAGTCACCGTTTATAAGGATATCATTTACAAGATTTTCATAGCTTTTGTGTATTATATATATATTATGCATCGCCTTACTATTCACTCAGCAATGTAAATAATACCATGGAATTCCTGACTTATCTCCTCTTCCCCTTACTGCCATCACTTTAATACATATGAGATGTTGATTCCAATCCTTCTAGATAAAGTAGGAACTTTTAGTATATGAAATGTCTTTTATTATGTCTTTATAGGATTATTGCATCTTTGGTGCTCTACAAATCTAAGAACAGAACTGGTTAAAGGGAAACTCCTGCTTCCAAACCAACATTTGATAAAGATGCCCACGTAACACAGAAACTCCTAATATACCCATCACAGTTACCTGTTTGTTCAAAAAGTATGAATAAATGCCATTTTCTATGCTGAAATCCAGCTGGTTAACAGTTCTTCTCTTTCTGCATCATTTGAATTCCTGGCACGGAAGGAGGGACTAAACACTGATGTTACAAATGTAACAATTTCTACACAGCTTACAGACAGCATGCAGGAACTACATAACCCATAATGTATTTCACTATGATATTCTTTTTCATATTGAAATCATGTGTGCCGGGAGTTGTGGGGTTTGGAGGATGCAGGCTAAGGACAGCTGACTGTTGATACAAAGTAACAGTAGTCAGGCAGCTCAGCAAAGTAGTGATTAGCAGGAGAGCAGGGGGCTAGGCTTAGGGAATTGTTCCAAATCATTAAAAACCATGAAAAGTCTGCATATTTTATAAATGATGTATATTGCAAAGTTGCTTGAAATTATGTTTACTTTTCCAAAAGCTTAAGTTATATTTTGTGGAGTTTCCCTTTAACAAAAATATTCTCTTACTTTACTACAGTAAAAAAGATATCTGGAGGGGGTCCAGGACACTAGCTCAAAGAAGTGCAATTGCACTCCCTGCTTTAGAAGAGAAGAATTTCCGATTTGAAAACCAGAAATTTGGCTCTTAAAATTACCAGGAGCAGCATTTTTGCCTCCTCTGCTAACCTGTGGGGAGCTGCTGTCTGTGGTGAGTTTCTAGTCCCACTACCTACTACTGCCCCTGACACAAATCCAATGGGACAGGGGCAATGGGAATTTCCCCCCTACATCAACATGACCTTTTTCTCTCTTGTTTCTAACTGCAACTCCCTACACCATTTTTATAAATGATAAATTGATAAAAAAAAAATCAGTCAATGCAAAAATATTTCAGTACAATTTTCTTTTGTCAGTCCATTGATTGTACATTTAGGGGCAGATTTATCAAAGGTCAAAGTGAAAATTCAAATTAAAAAAATCAAATTTCGAGCTAATTTTTGTGTACTTCGACTAGGAAATAGTCCAAATTCGATTTGAATTGGAAAAAAATGTGAAAATTAGAATATCGTAATTTATCATGTACTGTCTCTTTAAAAATTCGACTTTGACCATTCGCCATCTACAATTTGCCAAATTGCTGTTTTAGCCTATGAAGGACCTCCTAGAACCTATTTGGAGTCAATTGGGGGACTTTTCAAATTTGATTGAAAACAGTCCTATTCGATCAAAAAAAAATGATTTTTTTTAAAAATAAATGTTGGTTGGTCGAATTTCTAAGTTTTTTTCAAATTCAAGATTCAACCTTTGATAAATCTGCCCCTAAAAGTAAATCACATACTGGAAATATAACAGGGTTCATTTACATTTGCAGATGACATTTCACGGACAGCATTGTGTGAACCCCGCAGCTCAACCCCAGTTGCACCTAAAGGATCAGTTGCAGACATTATTCGCATAAAGAACACTGAAAATTAAACCAGGCAGATGTCTTAAATATTCAAGCAACTGCGCCTGATGATTTAGTGAATGCATGCACAGTTGCGTTTATTTTGATCAACCATATGCAGTTGCACTGGATACAGTGCACAAGAGTGAGATGCAACACAATTGCATCGCATTTGAGTAAAAATTCCTCATTTTGCCATCTACAAATGTTTTCTCAAAACGGCAGCAAAAATTTGCTGCAAAAAAAAAAAGGCGCCACAAGAAAAAACGCCCATTGATTTTAATGCATTTGGAGTGATTAAAAAACTTTGTGTAAATGAGCCCAAACACGCTTTTTATGCAAAAATATGATATTTAAAAACAACGTTAATGTGATTATATGGTTTTGCAAAACAGCAAAAATGGTTAAAAAATGTTTTCAGTGGAATAAATGTATTTCTTGGGAATTGATTACACTTATTTTAACACAACTCTGGAAATAAATGTATAAAACAACATTGTAACATAATCTGCAATGAGAAATGACAGCTGAAAAAATAAAAACCAACACTGCTTTTGCATCTTTCCTGTGTTGGTTGAGCCCATTTGTTTTGTTGCCTTCAGAAAATGGTATTGGAAGTTGACTGATTAGTCAGGAATTTCACCAATGCCCAATCAAACTGCACAGGTTTACACCTGGAAACTGGAAGCACAAAAGAAAGAAAATAATTTCACTCCACTGAAGTGTAACCTTTCCAAATCAGAGAACAAGGTGAACACAACCTATTCTTCTTGAGCAGCATTTTTCTTAAATGGTGCAAATCAAAATAGGAGTTAAGGGACCAAGGAGAAGCTTTGGGTAAGGTTAACAACAAACAGTTTGTAGAGTTTCTACCCAAAGTTGGTAAAAATACTAATGCCCTTATCCTACTCATGGGGGAAATGTAATAAAAGTCTCAAAGAGTAAAACAATTGTACAAATAAGAATACAAATTGACAATGTAATATTCTTCCTTAAACTGTTATTGCATTGCAAATGTTAATTGTGCATTGCCCACTTTTAAGAAGTGCTTGAAGGTGTCTTAATCTTTTGGAGCAAACATAGCAACTTTTTCAGTAAGAAGTTTTATTACATCGCACTGGCACAAACTATAACATTCCCAAACCTTATTTGTGGAAAAAGGTTGTGAGACAGTTTCTGGGTTCGCAAAAGCTATGTGAAATTCACACAAAAGCATAACTTTTCACATTGCAAATATTTTTTCCATTACTGACTTTTATTATATTCCCCCAATAATGATTTGTTTAAAGGGAAGGGAATTTTTTGGGTAATTTACTGCACTTTTCTCCATTGCTGAGTGAATTGTCTGTTATGCAGTGCTTTATAAAAAGTTCATACCATTCAGTCCCTGCCCCAGTGAAACTTACACACACAGTAGGGTACATTTTAGCAGGAGCCAATTAACCTGTATGCTTTTGTATGCTACCACTGATTGGTAGGAGTTTGATTCTCCAAATAATTCAGTGAGCCTGTGACCAAAGGAATAAACGACAGACACGAATAATAGACATTCAGCTATCTTAAATCTGAGCAGGGACTTTATTTAATATATCTGTATTCTTTAACTGCACCTACCCAGTACTGTTTTTTTTGTTTTTTTGATTGTTGCCTAGTTTTTATTTCTAAATTACACTGTTTACACTTCATATAATTTTTTTTTTATAATTCTTTATTTTTGGTATTTTTTTCAAATAAAAGGATACAGAAAAAAAAAAAGGGAAATGGGAAAAATAATCGGGTACAGTCACACACATGTCGCTTTCACTTTAGGGTGCATCTTAAATATACAATTTGCCTCCTGACCCTTAAATTAAGACCATTAATATTATTTATTTAACTTATCTTTATATTTGATCCATGGGGACCATATCTTCCAGAATAACTTGCTCTTATTATGATATATAGAGGTTAATTCCTCCATCTCTCTTACATCTTCCACCGCTCTTATCCAGTCATTAAATGTGGGGGCAACTTTAGTCTTCCATTTCTTTGGTATGAGAGACTTAGCTGCTTGGACCAGATGGGAAGTGAGAGTATCCTCTAACATTTTCGGATATTCTAAATAAACATTAAGCAGAATAACCGAGTGGTCCTCTAACTTAATTTTTGAAGTAGTTATTTTATTTATACTTTCTAAGACCTGAGTCCAGAAGTTTTTGAGTATTGGGCATGACAACCATATATGAACGTGAGAGCCCTCATTCCCATTACATCTCCAACATAGATTTGATATCTGCGAATTCATTTTATTAAGTTTGTCCGGTGTGTAGTGCCACCTAGTTATCATTTTGTATATTGCTTCTCTTATTCTCATGCTCTTTGTCATCTTGTCCCCATATTTAAATATCTTTTTCCATGTCCATTCTGGTATTGTCATGCCCAGTTCTCTCTCCCAGGATTTACAAAATGTATAAGTTTTATTACTATCTCTATTTAATATCATCGTGTACATTTTTGATAGGGGTTTATCTAGTACCTGATCTTCCTCTATTATTTTTTCCCAATGTGTTAGAGTTCTGTCCCACTCCTTGTCTTTATTTATTTGTATAAAATAATGTAATTGATAATATCCCCATAGATCTCTGGGATGTTTCCCCCACCTCCTCTGTATCACTTCCAGTGGAACCAGCTGCTTTCCTTTAACTAAGTCTTGTATTCTAGTTGGTCTCTCTTCCCACTTCTCCCATCTTGAAAATGCACCCTTTTCCATCCCTGGCGGGAAATTTGGGTTAAGACATAGTGGTTGTAGTACATAAGGGGCACTGGTCAGATGAAGTGCAATTTTATTCCTATGCCATATTTTAAGAGTCGCCTTAATTAAAGGGTGTTGAGACAATGCCTCGTTTGTTGCCCACTTATCATCCCACAATGAATTTTCTAAAGGGTACTTGGACCATGTCTGTTCCATCTCGCACCAATCTTTTTTACCTTTTCTCGAGGTCCAGTTCCATATTCTTACTAAGTGTACCGACAGGAAATATAAATAAGGATCTGGTAGTCCCATCCCTCCTTCCTCTTTTGTTTCTGCTAGTGTCTTATAGCTTAATCGAACATTCTTCCCTCCCCATATGAAATTAGTAATCATTGCTCTTAACGATTTAAAGAAGCTTTGAGGTAGATCAATTGGTAAGGTTTGAAAAAGGTATAATGCTTTGGGCAACACTATCATTTTGATGGCTTGGATTCTTCCAAACCACGAGATTGTAATATTTTTCCACTTGTCAATTGTCTTTTGTAGAGTAGTTAGAAGTACACCATAATTATCATGATAGTATCTTTCATGGTCCGCGCTTAAATTAACCCCTAAATATTTAATATTACCGTCCGACCACTTAAAGGGGAAGTTATTTTTCAATTGTATAACTATTTCCTTTGCAGTGTTGATATTCAAAATCTCTGATTTTGAATAATTAATTCTAAAATTCGAAGCTTCTCCAAATCGTTTAAACAAATTAATCACATTTGGTATTGTTACTAGTGGTTTTGTTATGTACATCAAGAGATCGTCTGCAAATGCTGCACTCTTATATTCTTGCCTCTTAATCTGGAGACCCGAAATATCCCTGTTAATTCGAATGTGTGCTAATAGGACCTCCATCACTAAAAGGAACAAAAGAGGTGATAAAGGGTCGTGTACCATTATATATCTGAACGCTCCGTGAAAGAATGCCATTAACTTTTATTTTAGCAGATGGTTTATCGTATAATGCCATTATTCTGTTTCTGAAATGATCCCGAAATCCTAAATTTATCAAAGTTTTTTCTAGGAATACCCATGAAATTCTATCAAACGCTTTTTCTGCATCTGTCGTTAGCAAACATAATGGGGTATGTGTTTTTTTTGCATGGTAAATTGCCGAAATTGTTTTTGTTATATTGTCTTTTGCTTCTCTTTTAGGTACGAAGCCTGCTTGGTTGGGGTGTATCAAGAAGGGTAAGTGTTGTTTCATTCTCTTCCCTAGTATCTGAGCATATAGTTTCATATCGATATTAATTAAAGATATAGGCCTGTAGCTTGTACATAGCTGCGGGTCTTTATCCTGTTTAGGTATTATAGTTATTAATGCTTCTTGAGCTTGTGTATGGAACTTATTCTTATCTGATATAGAGTTAAAATATTTATATAACAGAGGTGTAATATCTTCCTTAAATGTTTTATAAAAGGATGCTATATAGCCGTCTGGACCTGGGCTTTTCCCGTTTGGTAGGCTTTCTATACCCTCTTCTATTTCTTTGTAGGAAAATGGTAACTCTAAATCTATAGCTTGTTCATGCGATAAGGGTTTTAAATTAGCTTCTTAAATAAATCTTTCCATTATTTCCAAGTTTTTTAGTGGAGTTTTATTCTTTTGTATTTTATTTTAGAAAAGAAAAAGAAACCCCACCAATTGTTATGATTCTAAAATTGGCCAGAAATACTGCAACGTGATTTATTACACTTGTTTACTGACAACAATTCATAGAGAGTTGTAATAGAATTAATAAAGTGCTAGTGCTGCTATAAATTCATCCATAATTAGAAAAATTCATGGATTTAAGTAAAGTGCTGTGCAATAAATTAGAATATTAGGCCCCAAAGAAAAAAATCAATTAAAAATATATATAGAAAAATGACCAACTTTAGGTAGTGGGTTAGCAATTGAAGTCACAATCCATAAATTTAGATTACAGAAAATAGAAAAAATAGATGGTGGAGTTGTCCCATAAACTAACTGCCTGATTTTTTCTAAAGCCTGGGACACCACAAAGATAAGGCAGGACAGGGTAACCGGGGCTGTGGCCTTGGTATTTAACTTGCCCTAAGTGTTATTAAGAGGCTAGGTATCCCTAAAAAGCCACAAACCGTCGGTCCCTTAGAAAGGAAGGAAGATTGTAAGAGGTTGTATAGAATAAAGAAGGATTAGACCCCGTGCTCTCTTGCCCCCACTTCCGTTGAAAAACCCAGCCCAAATATTTCCTATAGATCGATTTAGCAAAAATTCAATTTGACCACAAGAGGATCGCTAAAAACGCCGACGTACGTTTCGCTGAATAGCTTTGTCAAGGCGAGAATGGCGAGCATACCCGGTGTGCGTGTAGAAATAGACTTCCGCAATGCGCATCACTGATCTTGCCTCTCGCGTGATTTGCGTCCGTGATCTCGCGTCTCGCGAGATTACGTTTAACACGCATGCGCCGAACTTAGTTCAGTAGTTTATTACCGGTATACTCCATCTTAGTACACCCATTAGAGTCGAACAGCGCATTGGTGTACTCCTCATGAGGACTCCTGCGGGAGTACAAAGATGGACTCTCTCAGCCATTATACTTGATTATGAAGATGGGTTAAGGTTCCTAATATTAATTTAACCAATTAAAAACAGATTTATTTATTTATTTTAAACCATAAAAATAACTACTGAGTAGTATTCTGTATTCTGAGTTTTGAAAAACCGGTGAACCTGATTTATAAATTATATAAAAACCCATTGGGGGAGAAACAGTTTACACATATGTAAAAAAGGATCATATGTATATCACTATAATTAGATAAAAGCAGTATACAAAATATTTTCGTTCATTCCCTTTGGAGCAATGGTATCTAATTTAAATATCCAGTGGCTTTCTCGTCTTAGAAGCGCTTGCTCCAGATCACCTTTACGTACCCCTAAATTGATTTTCTCTATCATCGGAATGACATCTCAAATGGTAAAACAGAGACTACAACAACATTGTAGCACAATAAGAACTGCAGAAAATGCAATTAAGAAGGACAAAACATTATCCACAGTAGCCCATCATTTTCTAAAATATCATAATAGGGATCCAACAGCACTGAAATTTTGGGTGATAGAGAAAATCAATTTAGGGGTACGTAAAGGTGATCTGGAGCAAGCGCTTCTAAGACGAGAAAGCCACTGGATATTTAAATTAGATACCATTGCTCCAAAGGGAATGAACGAAAATATTTTGTATACTGCTTTTATCTAATTATAGTGATATACATATGATCCTTTTTTACATATGTGTAAACTGTTTCTCCCCCAATGGGTTTTTATATAATTTATAAATCAGGTTCACCGGTTTTTCAAAACTCAGAATACAGAATACTACTCAGTAGTTATTTTTATGGTTTAAAATAAATAAATAAATCTGTTTTTAATTGGTTAAATTAATATTAGGAACCTTAACCCATCTTCATAATCAAGTATAATGGCTGAGAGAGTCCATCTTTGTACTCCCGCAGGAGTCCTCATGAGGAGTACACCAATGCGCTGTTCGACTCTAATGGGTGTACTAAGATGGAGTATACCGGTAATAAACTACTGAACTAAGTTCGGCGCATGCGTGTTAAACGTAATCTCGCGAGACGCGAGATCACGGACGCAAATCACGCGAGAGGCAAGATCAGTGATGCGCATTGCGGAAGTCTATTTCTACACGCACACCGGGTATGCTCGCCATTCTCGCCTTGACAAAGCTATTCAGCGAAACGTACGTCGGCGTTTTTAGCGATCCTCTTGTGGTCAAATTGAATTTTTGCTAAATCGATCTATAGGAAATATTTGGGCTGGGTTTTTCAACGGAAGTGGGGGCAAGAGAGCACGGGGTCTAATCCTTCTTTATTCTATACAACCTCTTACAATCTTCCTTCCTTTCTAAGGGACCGACGGTTTGTGGCTTTTTAGGGATACCTAGCCTCTTAATAACACTTAGGGCAAGTTAAATACCAAGGCCACAGCCCCGGTTACCCTGTCCTGCCTTATCTTTGTGGTGTCCCAGGCTTTAGAAAAAATCAGGCAGTTAGTTTATGGGACAACTCCACCATCTATTTTTTCTATTTTCTGTAATCTAAATTTATGGATTGTGACTTCAATTGCTAACCCACTACCTAAAGTTGGTCATTTTTCTATATATATTTTTAATTGATTTTTTTCTTTGGGGCCTAATATTCTAATTTATTGCACAGCACTTTACTTAAATCCATGAATTTTTCTAATTATGGATGAATTTATAGCAGCACTAGCACTTTATTAATTCTATTACAACTCTCTATGAATTGTTGTCAGTAAACAAGTGTAATAAATCACGTTGCAGTATTTCTGGCCAATTTTAGAATCATAACAATTGGTGGGGTTTCTTTTTCTTTTCTAAAATAATTTTTGTTTTTTCTGACATCTGTCAGACCTCAACTAATAGTTGTGAATATAATTTCTTGGTATTTGAATAAAGGTTTCGTTTTTTAGGTTTACAATTCTTTTGTATTTTATATAATGATTGGTAGTAGTCCTCAAATGCTGCTGCTATTCCCTTAGTATCATAATGGATTATGTTTTTAGCATTTTTAATGGCTATAATATTATTTTGAGATTGTGATTTTTTAAGGTTCTCGCGAAATATTTGTTGCATTTATCTCCAAATTCGTACATATTTTGTTTTGTTCTCAAGTAAGCCTTTTTCACTTTCTGGTTTGTTAGTATCTTCAACTGTGCTCTTTTTTCCTCTAGAATTTTAAATGTTTTAATTGCTAGAGTCTCTTTATGAGCTTGTTCCAATTGGGTTATTTCCTTTATTACATTTCTAATCTCTTCTTCCCTTTTTTTTTTAGGCTTGCTCCCAGTGATATCAAGTGACCTCTCAATACACATTTAAGAGTTTCCCATAAAGTCGCCGGGGTGACGTCTGCTGTATTATTATTTTCTACTATTTGTTTAATCCAAATGTGTATTATATCTCTATTTTCCTCCTTATGTAGTAGAAATTCGTTTAGTCTCCAGTTAAATTCAGTCTTTGCTATTTCTGGTATCATATAATTCGCTATTATTGGTGAGTGATCTGATAATGTAGATATTGCTATGTCTGACTGTGTAAACGAGTGAGCCCATTGTTGTGAAGCCATTATATAATCAATTCTAGAGTAAACTTGATATTTTTTTGAAAAATGTGTGTAGTCCTTTTTTTTTGGGTTGATAATCCTCCATATATCTACTAACTGTAAATCAGCTAATGCTTTTTTTACCCTTTTCAAATTTTTATATGAAATATTAGTTTTCCCCGAGGAAGAGTCCAACAAAGGATTCAGCATTATATTAAAATCACCCCCCAATATAATTAGTCCTTCCCCAAAATTTTCTAACTCTCGTAGAACACTTTGTAAGAATTGTATTTGTTTACTGTTTGGGGCATATATATTTGCAATCGTGCACTTCTGGGTTGCTAGTTTGCCCTTAACTAAAACATACCTACCCTCCGTATCTATTTTATAGTCTATTAATTGAAATGGTAGATCTTTATGGATTAATGTCATTACACCAGTTGCTTTCTTCATCGGGTTGTTGCTCATGTATATATGCGGAAATTTTTTTAACTTTAACTGTGGCATATGATTCTGTTTGAAATGGGTTTCCTGGAGCATGACTATTTTAGCCTTATATTTCTTGCATTCAAAGAGAACCTTTGCTCTTTTAACTGGTTCATTAATCCCATTAACATTTAGAGACAGGATTTTACATTCCATATTAGCCGCTTCCGTCATGGATTATGTATAGAACTAACCCTGTTTTGGCCTTGTCCCTCTGATAATCTACACAAGTTATTATACCTTGGGTATTTAATATCTTGTATTCTGTGTGGTTTACCCAAAGTATTAAAAGAAAAAAAGAAAAAAAAGAAAAAAAATCAACACAATAAGGCAGAAGAAAAACAAAAAAACCGATAACATACAACACCTCAATACCAGACCACCCAACATAACAACAATATTTAAGCCGCGTCATCATCCTGGGTATCTCTCCCCATGACTGACCGCTAAACCTTGCGGCTCTCGTGGTATTACCACTATTTTTGGAGGATTTTGGCCATCCGAACAGCATGAAGTGGCGTGATGACTCTGCCTCTTGGGCACTCTCCCACCCTCACCCATGAGCGACTGCCTCCCCCTTCCTCCTTCCTCTTGTCCCCCACCCCGCCCCCTCTCCCCCACCAGCTTGCATAAACATTGTCATTATTCTTAGAAATGCATAATGTCTCATTTTTCATACGATACCCGTCTTCATCCCAAGATACTGTTTAAGTTCGTTGCTCTTGCTTGTTTCCTTGGTCTTCTCTAATATTTCATAGAGTTGCAGGGGGGGGGAATGGGCGGAGAGGGGGAAGAGAAAAAAAAAAGGGGGGGGAGGGGGGGGGCACAGGCCGCGAGTGGTCAGGGACCTGAAAATAGAGAGGAATAGCCCCTTAAGAGAAAAAGTATAGGAACGGCAAACAAAAAAGGAAAAGCCAAAAATTTGGCTATATAATTTCTTTCTCAGTTCTGTCCTTTAGTTAGCCTTTAAAGCTGAAGTTTTCCTTGACTCTGGAATCTTTGTCCAATCCTTCTGGTCGCTCCACTTCAGGCCCCATTGTTGGTAGTTCTCCTCCGGCCATTCCGTTAATTTAATCTCTGGTAGTCCCAATTTTTTGAGAAAGATATCCAAATCCAAAGGGGTGCGGAATATTGCCCATACCCCTTCTTTTTGTACTCTCAGTGAGAAAGGAAACCCCCATCTGTAGAGGATCTTTCTCTCCCTCAGTACGTCTGTAACAGGTTTCAACGCTTTTCTTTTCCGTAGTGTCGACTTTGCCAGATCTTGGTACAGTATAATAGTATTATCTTCATATATAATATTGTCCACTTCTTTAGCTTTCCGCAATATTTCTTCCTTAATAGCATAACTCAGCAGGCAGCATAGTATATCTCTAGGCTCATTTTGAGGTACCATGCTAGGTTTCTGAATTCTGTGCGCTCTTTCTATCTGTATTTCTGTCACTTTATCTTTGTCCTTATTCAGTATATTATTGAAAATCTGTTGCAGGAAAGTCTTTTTATCTTCATTCTGTATTGACTCTGTTACCCTTCTGATTCTTATATTTTTCCTCCTATTTCTATTTTCCTGATCCTCCATATTTCTCGAGAGATCCGACATCTTTTTGTCCTGTTCTTGTATTTTTGTAGATATAGCCTTTTGATTAGCTTGTAGTTCTCTTACTTTGCCCTCTAAGTCCTCCGTTCTATCAGCTAAATCAGCTATATCCTGTTTAATTCCTTTTATATCTTCCCTAATCTGGATTGTCACTTCTAGTAGCATTTCTCTAATCTCGGTTTTAGTCGGTAAATTGGCAATTTTCGCATATATATCTCCACTATCCCCCTCACCTTCGCTTTCTGAGTCTTCTTGGACTCTAGTAGCTCCTGCCGCTCCTGCCGTACGCTCTTCACGGTTACTTCGAGTCGGCGCCATCTTTAATGGTTCTACTTGACCTTTTGTTTTACGGCTAAAAAGCGGTGCTATTTCTGTTTGGCTAGGTTGGGGGCTTTTGGAGATCATTTTTATCTTCTCCTTGATCCCCTCTATCTCCTCGCGGTTCTGCTTATGTGTCCTGCCCATAGTCGCCGTTTTATTGCACTACTAACTCCCCAGGCCTCTAGACAGGCAGGGAGATGCTTCTCTCCAGGCAGGCTCCTCCGCGATTGCCCTCACCCCTCCCCCTAGCACAGTCACAGCTTGCTTACTTGCACCGCAGAGGACTCCCAATCCTCCTGATAGCAGCTTTGTGGGGGTTCTTTACAAGGATTTCTCCCCTCCGTCCGCTCCGTTGGGGACCAGCAGTTGAGTCCCAGCTGATCGTGCAGCGCTGCCTACGGCAGGGTTGTTCCGCCGCTTCCTGCAGATGGCTTCCACGTGAGGTGAGGGGATTAGCGAGCTTCTGCTGAATAGCGCACTGTAGCGATCTTGCGCCTGTTCTCTTCTCTTACCGAGATACTGTCCCTGGCTTCCTCCTGTCTTTACCGGGCTCTCTTAACTTCCTGCCCGCAGAGGATCTTTCAGGGCCCGCTCGTGGTTAGCGGTGAGAGTGCTGCTCCAAGTTTACGCCGCCATGTTACTCTTAGGCTCCTCCTACCGGCACCGCGGATAGCCACACTTCATATAATTGACTCTACCATGTAAAATTGAATTCCTAGCCCAACAATGTATTTTTTTAGTTGTAATATTGGTGTGTAGGCAGCCATCTCAGGTCATTTTGCCTGGTCATTTGCTTTCAGAAAGAGCAGGCACTTTAGGATGGAACTGCTTTCTGGCAGCCTGTTGTTTCTCCTACTCAATGTAACTGAATGTGTTGCAGTGGGACCTGGATTTTTACTATTGAGTGTTATTCTTATATCTACCATGGTTACCTTCGCATTGTTCTGATAGGCTGCTGGGGGGGAGGGTCATTTATATGTAGTGTAAACAGGTCAAAGATTCCTGTGTGGGACTGAAACGTTGGACAAATAAACCTTTTTTTATTTTTTGATATATATATATATATAAAGACGAATGACCAGCAACACCGAGGTATTTGGTGAATAATCAAAGTGTATTAGAAAATCACACGTAAAGCTGACATGATGTTTTCGGGACATTTCTCCCTTCTCAAAAACATTAAATAAACCAATTAGGCTGGTTTTGGATTAATAAGGATTAATAATAAGGATTAATTATATCTTAGTTGGGATCAAGTACAAGCTACTGTTTTATTATTACGGAGAAAAAGGAAATAATTTTTAAACATGTGGATTATTTGGATAAAATGGAGTCTATGGGAGACAGCCATTCCGTAATTTGGAGCTTTCTGGATATCGGGTTTCCGGATAAGGGATGCTATACCTGATTCCATTACCTCATTTGGCTTTGTTATAATTACCTTATAAGAAGTCAGAAGTGAATAGGGTCTAAGGGGCAAATTTACTAAAGCACGAAGCGGCTAACGATAGCGCAAATTTGCCAGCGTGACGTCATTTACCGATTTACTAACGGGCACTGGCGTAAATTCGCTAGCGATGTGGACCTACTCTAGCGCTACTTCGCACCCTTAAACCAGGCGAAGTTGCGCTATGGCGAAGGGACGTAACTACGCTAATGCACTAACTTGTTCATTTTACTGAACGTTACCTCTTGTGCCAGACTTGCCTTCACCAGGTCAGACCAGGTGAAGTGCAATAGAGTAGATAGGACTTGCTTCAAAAAAAGTTGACAATTTTTCTAAGTCCCAAAAAACGCTGCCGTCTTTTACTTTTTTAAGGGTGATAGGCTGAAAAAATTTTTGGGGGGTACCCTCCTTCCCCCCTACATTTCCTAACATATGGCAACTCAACAATACAGTGGGCACATGTGTAGGGCAATAGAAAACCTTTATTTTATTTTATAAAAGATTCCTGGGCTTCTGTAGTGTAATGTAGTTGCTGCAGCATATACGTCCATTAGATTTTAACTTTGCGCCGTATGCAAATTAGGCAACGCTAGTGTAACTTCACTTTGCCTGACGAAGTAACGGCAGCGCAATTTAGTATTTTAGTGAATTTGCGTAGCGCTGGCTAAACTCGCCTGGCGAAGTGCTACGAAGCGTTCGCTGCCGCAACTCCGATCTTAGTGAATTTGTCCCTAAGAGTTCAAGAGGCATGACATGATGTTGCAGTACATATTAACGTGAACCTATGTTTCAGGTAGTTCTTGCTGGGATATTCTGGGGCTGATTTTTGAACATAGGCACTTAATTGCAGTTACCAATGGCAACCAATCAGTTTTTTCTTCAATTATTAAAAATTGTAGTAGATTTTTACAATTGCTACAGGTGCCATTGCCATAAAGTGAAAAAATAACTACATCTGATTACTATGTGCAATTTGTCGTTATACACTAAAATGTTTTTTACTCCTCATAAAGTACAAAAGAAAGAAGAAGAATTTGCCAAGAAGAAACAGCAAAAGTGATAGACAAATGAAGCAAAACAGCATCTACTGCTGAGAAACAGCAAGTCACTGATGCAGAAAGAGGCACCAGCTGTTTCTTGAGTTACTACATTAATCGTATATGTAGCATAGGCATAACAGCATACTGTACATGATCACCCCTACAATAATATCAATTTAACTAGTTCAGATGCCAGAACAGAAACTCTTATTGTACATTTCATATTAATCTGAAAATAACATTATTCATAGGGATATAAAAATAATTTTAATACAATTTGTAGGGCTCGTTTATTATTCCCCCTGACACAAAAGTAGTAAGAGGTGCATAAGTGTGCCCCATAATGCACAGAACCTTTGCATTTGTGACATTAGCTGTGTACAATATACTTGCCCAATGCTGTTTCCATAGAAACACGCACACAATTAGCTGCAGGAGTAATTGCTGTAATGCTCAACAGGAAGAAAACTCCATAAAACTGATAAAGTAGCAGAAAAAACAGGACAACAGGACAACATAAAGCCTCAAACAGCAGATTCTAGTAATAAGAAGAACAATAGCAGAACAGGGAATATGTGCACAATTACTTGTGCAGTTCTGAGTCTATAAGATTCAAGGTGGTAACATCTAGAAAAGAAACGGATAATAAAGAAGGAATATGTGCACAGTACAACTCACTTCCACAGTTTTTTTTAGAAGACATGACCTCCATTTCTGCTGGATGTTCTGGGGTTGATACCTCAGGTGAAGCCACACTTTGGGGCTCAATGCATCCATCCCACTTTGAAAGAGAAAAGTCCAACATGGCTTTGTGTCTTGTTTTGCTTAGCAGCATAACATAGCCATTCAATAGATTGTTTGCCACTTTTACTGTATTTTTGCATGGACAAAAATAATTAAAGCCTCACTGAGCCTCACTATGACAATTATAAGGCCCTTAGTAGTTCCTTGCCATTACTGCTTACACAATACTAAGCTAATGCATGATTATGCTCTCTTCTCCCCTGATACTAAACTGGTGAGTTCTCACATGACAACTGAGATCTGGTTTCAACAAGTCTAAACAAAACTTAAGATTCCAACCCATGAATAACATTGAAGGCTTGCGACTTGTAGTCGCATGAACTGAATTCCAGTTTGTGCTGCAGGGATCTACTTTCATGTGCCATTGACCGCAGTGACTGTTTAATAGTTTGTACAGATCTTTCAACTAAACCATTTGTTACAGGATGGTATGGATTTAAGGTAGTATGTGAATAGCATAAAAGGCCCATTATAACATTATGACAATTTATTTAGGTATTCTGTTATATTGAGGTTCTCAGTTTATCAGTTGTATATTAGGTAATAATAACCTTCATGCAGAAAACCTCTGGACCTTTAGAATGGGCATCCACAATAATGTCAACTCCAGAATGTGGGTTAGGCCGAACGCTGGCACACTAGTGTTTATAGCAGCTGGTCAATGCCACAGAGTGAGTTAGACCGAGCACTGGCGATTTCTTTCTATGTTTTATCCACAATAACAAAGAACATCATGGCCAGAAATGGCCCAGCAAAATCAACGTGTACATGTTTCCAAAAGCAGAGCCATTCCCACAGGTGAACTGGATCTGGTTAAGGCATAGACTGCACCTGTTGATATCCATGACAATTCTTTGCCAATTGCTCTAGTTGCTCAACTATTCCTGGCCACCACATAAAACTCCTAGCAAGTGATTTCATTTTTACTATTCCCAGATGACCTTTGTGCAGCTCATCTAGTACTCTTTTCAGGCTGATACATTTGATAGCTTTAAGAAGGGGTTGGATTGCAAGTGAGGGAATACAGGGTTATGTAAGATAGCTCATAGTAGTTGATCCAGGGACTAGTCTGATTGCCATTTTGGAGTCAGGAAGGAATTTTTACCCCCTCTGAGGCAAATTGGAGAGGCTTCCTCTGGATCAACTAGCAGTTAGGCAGATTAAAAAAACCCCAAAAAACTAAAAGTTTGAACTTGATGGACGTGTGTCTTTTTTTAACCTTACTTACTATGTTACTATGTTTGCAATATTGTGGGAATGACATTACAGACACCCCACATTACACATCCATCATGTATGGTCAGTTTATGTCTGATTGAGCAGAAAAGAATCAGTGTGGCCTTGTCTGTATTTTTCCAACCTTTAACAGCTGATTTAATATCATAGTGATAACTGGTAACAAAGACCAGTGCTGCATTGTGTAGCAACTGTTGCAGAAACTTATTTCTTTGGGTGACATATTGCAACCAATGTTTGAGGTCTTTTATGAATGTGAATTGATTAAATATTCACTCCCCAGATAAAGTGCTTCCTTGTCTAACTGTGCACAGTAACATTCTGCACTGTTCTCTCTAACTGATACTTGGCTATGTGAGCAAAAACATTATTTTGTGCTCACATTTAAAATTTTTGGATGCATTTTAAAAAGCTATGTGCTCAGGTCAGAATAAATACAAAATATTGTTTTTTTACACAACATTCTTTGAGCGCACCACAATTTGTTGTATGAGCTGGCTTCAAAATGTGTGAGTGGGTGCATGAGCACACAGCTTGAGGGATCATTGCTTGGTTATAATTAATAACCCCCTTAAAGTTAATTAAAGGATTTGCAGTCAATGGGTATTTTGTGTAACCATTCCCGGCCCTAAATTGCAGGACCGCCTGTCTCCACCACATGTAAGTCTGGCAGACAATTGAATTTATTGTATATTGTAGTCTAACTTAACGTGTAAACTCAGTGGCCCAGTTTATGTCTTCAGAAGCATTTTGTTTTCTGAATAGGTGTATCTTTAAACACTTTTTATATTCTGAGAGTGTTATTATTAAAACAGCATACCCCGTTGTCTATTAGTCAAACAAGCGTCGTCAACATCATGTAGGTTCGGAAAAGGCTGTTTTGGAACAGGGACACTTCTTTAATCACTTGAGCATATTTCTGATCCTGAATTCTATGTAAAATATACTTTATTTTGGGCTGAGCCCAAATGATGCACTTCCATTGCTGTTTTCTCTAGTGTTTCTGCTTTGCTTCTGTTCTGTAATTCTAATGTGCCTTTAGCTGCTGTTACCACTGCTAATGCAATTTCTATAAGTAATGTTATCCTCTATAAGCAGCCTTTTCTGTATGTTTTCACGGCTTAATCCAAACAGAAATCTGTCCCTTAGTGCATCATTCAGTCCACCTTTAAAATCACAGTGTTCTGCCAGATTCCATAACTCTGCTACAAACCTAGAAACCATCTCACCCTCCTGCTGGTTCTGTTTGTGAATATTTCTGCTATGACCAGAGGCTTAGGTGTTTTTTTTTTTGTTTTTTTTACAGAAGCCAAGGAAAGAGGATCCCAGTGTCTGTGTAGCTCTATAGCTTCTTGGTAAAACCCAGCAAGCAGCCCAGAGTTTCCATGATTCTCCAGAAGATAAAAATGATTCCCTTATGTATAAGACAGTTTATTGTTAAGGGCCAAAAAGTGACAGATCTGTGAAGTTGTGAAATTCTTTCCTGAAAGTATTATACCCTATTATCAAGAGAGGGTTGGGTGACTGTTTAGAAAGTGAGAAAATACAAATTTAACGATATTAGCACAGGTATAGTATGCCTTATCTAGAAACCTGTTATCCTGAAACCTCTGAATTACAGGAAGGCCATCTCCTACAGAGTCCATTTTAAGATAAGAATTCTAAATTGTAATCAATTGTAATTTTAATTTCATTGTTATGTGTTGACTATGTTTGTGAGGTCACTAGATGGCACTGTTTCATGTAAAACTTTTCTGCTGTAAATTGTTCTCTCTAGTATCTGTCTATTCTTGTTTTCTTTCCAACTTGTGCGCAGTTCAACCATGTAAAACCTGTTCTAATACCAGCTGCTGCAAGCCTCTTCTGTCCTAATACCAGAATTCAATAATTTCTGTAATACAGCAGTAAGAAGCATGAATCAATATTGGAATCAAGTACAAACTTAGGGAATTCGCTGTGAATTTGCGCGATTCCCCGCCGGCGAATAAATTCACGAAACGGGCGCGAAAATTCGCCGGCGTCAAAAAAATCATGAATTTTTCGCCATTTTGAGAATTTCGCTGGAAATTAGCAAATTTTTTGGCGAAGTGAAACTGCGCAAATTCATCCATCACTAGTTATGTCTGTCTAAGCAAAACAAACAAAAACAAAATTAGCCCAAAATGTGGCTTTTTAAAAACAGGAAAAGTATTCATATTTACAAAAAATGCCATATCCCCCCTAAATTTTGAATGAGGAATACGTTTAATACTGTAAAATGCTTGAAATACTTAAAATACTTCTAATGACATCATTAAAGGGCATATTTATCAAGGGTTGAATTGAAAATTTTAATTTTAAAATCTTGTATTATCAAAACTGGCAAATTTGACTAGGGAGTTATTCAAATTAGATTTGAGTTTTTTAAAAAAATTCTAATTCGATTTTCATGAATTATCATTCTTTAGCCTTTTACCAAAAACCTGCTGAAATAGCTGTTCTAGTCAATGAGAGACATCCAGGGATCAATTTGGAGTTGTTTGCAGCCTTCCTGACATTTGAGTTTTTTCAGAGGAAAAAACTTGAATTGAATTTTTTTCAATTCTAATGGAATTCGAATTAAATTCGATGCTAGTTTTCAGGTTGATTTAATTCATCCGAGATTTGAACATTTTTATTTTTAATGAATTTCGATTGATCTAATTTTTAATTTATTAGGTTTAGGGGAGTTTTTAAAAACTCACATAAATTTGAAATTCGAACTTTGATAAATGTGTCTCTAAAAGTAGTCATGATGTATGAAATTTATCATCACATAAGTAATATTTTTTATTTTGCCAAATTATTTTTAGGATTAAAAACCATATTTGAGACAATTTATTCCCTGATTGCACTTCTGCAAGAACCAATTGTTGTATTTTATCTAAATACTTTTTCAGAAATAATGCAGTGTTAGCCTCAAGATATTGTAACAGTTTATTCAAATTAATAGGAATGTTTTCCTGCTGGACTGTATTCTCAGTGTTGCCATTTCGTATAGATAAAGCCATTTATATTTAATTAAACTTGGCATCAGAGCAAAATAAAATAGTTTTATAGGTGAGAAACAGATTTTAATTTAATTAAGCAAACTACATGACTAAATAACTGAATGTTTTCCTGCAATGTAGAAACATTTAAACATTAAATAAATGCGATAGGATTGTTTTTTTTTCACATACTGTATGGATTTATGCAATTTAGGAATAACTACAAGGTACTGTTTTATTATTACAGAGAAAACATTTTTTTTTAATTATTTTCTTAAAGTGGTCTCTATGGGAGACTTCCTTCTTTTGGAAATGAGATGCAATACCTTAATTTAATATGCGTTCTATATATGTTCAACACCTCAGCTGCACACTGTATTTGCTGCGCCAAAAAATATACTTCACATTTTAACAGGTCTTTAAAGATACAATAAGTACTGTACCTAATAGAGAATGAAAAAATCAAGTAATTTTTTTTTTACAAAAGTAGTATATACAATGTGCTTCCTTTCTAAGCAGTTTTTGTCCCTCAACATTTCTTCTCTTTACTTTGGAAACACAATTTCCACCCATTGATAAATATCCTTCAAAAAATCCCATAGGAATGAATAGAACATGGATGAGTTTTTATATATTTAAATCTAAACTCACATTTTAAGAAATCTGCCCCTAGGTCTAAGCAGCTAAAGCAGAGACACTAGTATAGCTTCTAACTGCTCTAACTTAGATGCTTAACTTCATCTTGAATTCGTTCATTTAAATGTAATTCTAAATGACCAATAAAAACGAAATAGAGAGACATTTAATAATATTACATTTTCAGAAATGGGGAAGCCTCTTTATCAAAAGTCGAATTTGTGAGTTTTTGTTCATCCTCGAATAAAACATTTTAAAAAAGAAAAAATATCTACTTATTTATTGAAATAATAAAATTAGAATATAAAAATCACAAATAAAAATATGAGATCAATTAGCATAAGCATTGAAAGCTACACAATCCTTGTTTACTCCACATTTTTGAAAAAAATCTAATAAAAGTAACTAAATATTTAAAGTTTTGCTAAGGATAGCTTCCATGGACTTCTACATTACCTCAACAGCTTTTAGATGGCAAACTTTTATATTCGTTTTTTGTGGGATTTTACCGTTAATACATACAAAATTCTGTGTTTTACACAGACTCTTTCACATTTGACACCCGGAACCTGCAAATTTTTTGGATTTGGCACCTGAAACCATGAAATCTTCAGATTATTGAAAGAAACCCAGTGAAGATCAGGATAACTTTAAATAATCCAAAGTTTTAATTCAAATTTATGAAGCCAGGGTCGGACTGGGGGGCTTCGGGCCCACCGGGGCTACTGCCCCAGGGCCCTGCTCCGGCCCCCGCTGCCAATCCGGCATGCTTCATTGGACCAGTGCGCATGCACGTGGCGCCGCGTTTGTGCGCACGCGCGCAGCAATAGCTTTGTGCGCATGCGCAGATCCTCTATTCTACCGCGACCCCCGACAAAGTGGGGTCGCGCAGCCAAACTACGTAGCGGATCTGGGCCGGCGGGGCCCACAAGAGCCCGGGGCCCACCGGGTTTTTTCCCGGTGTCCCGCCGGCCCAGTCCAACACTGTATGAAGCCTTGTCCCTTTGAAAATTAGAATTTGACTATTCGCCCCCTAAAACCTGCCGAGTTCATGTATAAGTCAATGGGAGAGATCCAGTGACCTTCCTGACATTCAAACTTTTATAAATGTGCCTCTAATAGTCACCCCCAAATTAAATAGCAAAGATTTTTATAAGGATGCACAAACCCACCCCCGAGTCCTTTGTGAAAGATTCAGCCGAATACTAAACTGAATCTGAATCCTATTTTGCATATGCAAATTAGGGCCATGAAGACAAAAAGAGAAAAAATGGTTTACTTCCATTTTACTTACTACTTACTTTTACATTTTGTGACGAAAAGCCACATGATTTTAAGGATTCGAATTTGGTTCAGGGTACAAGGATTCAGCCAAATTCAAATCCTGCTAAAAAAGGCAGAATCCTAGCCGAATACCGTACCAAATCACGGATTCGGTGCATCCCTAGATTTTTAGCACTTATACGTTCAAATTGTGTAAAAAAAAATATGAACGTTTGTAAATTGACCCCTTGATAAATAGCAAAAATGTCATGTTTTAAAGTTTGAATCCTGAAAAATAATTATGAATGTTAATATTGATTAAGCAATTTCCCTCTGGCTTCAGGTAGCCATTTGGGCTTGTCTTATGAGACATGGTTAAAGAAAACAAACAGGTCTGTCACTCTCTATATTTGCCCAAGACACCAATGGCAAAAGATAGTATTTATCTTAGTATAATGTACAGCAAGTTATCACGATTAAAAGTCAAACAAATACCTTGACTCAATTGCAAAGCTCTCTTGACAGTACAAAGAAGAGAAAGAAGGCGGCAGTATTGGCACACAATTTCACATACAACAATAGTTTACTTTCAAAATTGTTCTCTGAAAGCACAGTACTAATACACATATTAATTATTAAAGATGACTTCTAAAAATGTATATTTACGGTTCAATTTTTTTACATTAAGATGAAATTTACAAATAAATAGTAAAAGCTTTCCAAGAATCACATGGTTTTTGTTATACTGAGTTTTGTTATGCATTGGTAGAAAAAAAAATATCTCTTCACCTAAAATCTGCTGGGAGTTATATGTTTTGAAAATTTGCCATCTCAGAAACATACAGTAAATGCTCAGTTTAGTGCATTTTAAAAAAAACAGGCCAAAGTTGGGGAGGCCCAATTAGCATTAATATCTGAATTTATCTCTGAAAAAACTCAGACCAAATACGCACACATTTTTTCTCCTTATTTATTAATAACTTTGTTTACGGGAAAAAAATGAAAAAATAGTGAAAAAACGAATCGTACAACTTTATCGGATTTTTCACCCAAAAACTTTTTCAGATTTTTGCCCGAAAACCACAAAATCATCGGATTATTGCACGAAACCCAGCGCAGATCAATAAATCTTTGGGATTCCCATTTGATTTGCAACTTAGGCAGGACTGAGATGCCGGATTTTCGGATTCAGACTTTTTCCATCCGTGGGGTATAATAAATTCCTAAAAATTTGTGGGTTTTTTTCCACAAAAAAATTTGATTTTATACATAAAAACACACATTTTTTGGATTTTTGGCATTCAGAGTTTAGTAAATAACCTCTTAAGTCTCCATCTAAGACCTTTATCAAGACCCTGAAATATATATATATATATATATATATATATATATATATATATATATATATATATATATATATATATATATATATATATATATATATATATATATAGTGAATAAATTACCCCCTCTTGTAAAATATAAGGATATTATAAGTTACTAAGGAGTTTCATGACCATATAAAAACACGAGGCCGAAGACCGAGTGTTTTTATACAGATCATGGAACTCCGAGGTAACTTCTAATATCCTGATATTTTGCAACTGGGGGTACTTTATTTATTATAATACACACGTTTCAGTGAGTCATGTGACAGAAATTACATCAGAACTCACCGTTTATAACTGATGACATATAAGGATATCATTTACAAGATATTCATGGCTTTTGTGTATTATATATATATATATATCACCTGTTAAAGTGTCTTCTTCCTACCCCTAATCTGTGTTCACTTCCACTCCCCTCTCCTCCCCTCTGCTGTTCTACCCTTTGCTGCTTTTCCCTGTGTCCCCACGGGAGCAAAGTGGATGGCTGCCTAGGATGCCCAGTCGGCTTGGCCTGGTCCTGTTCATGGAATATGAAACTTCAGAAGCTGAAAGGATAGAAATACACAAGAACTGTATACTACATCATGTGTCATCCTTTTTTTAGTGTTTTTACTAGAATAAAATTGCAGTAATGGCAACATGTCCCACTAGGAAATAAAATGCTAAAATACTAGAATATGCTAGAAAATGCTAGAATACCTGGATTCGGCCTTTTTTCAACAGGATTCGGCCAAATTCTTCTGCCCGGCCAAACCGAATCCTGATTTGCATAGGCAAATTAGGGAGTGAAATCACGTGACTTTTTGTCACAAAACAAGGAAGTAAAAAATGTTTTCCCCTTCCCACCCCTTATTTGCATATGCAAACTAGTATTCGGATTTGGTTCAGTATTCAGCCGAATTTTTCACAAAGGATTCGGGGCTTTGGCCAAATCCAAAATAGTGGATTGAGTGCATCTCTATACTGAGCTAGAATGATACATTCCACACTGAAGAAAAATAATTCCAGTAGTTATGGGCGAATTTGTCCCCTGTCAGAAAAATTAATGAATTTACTGCAAAATCTGCAAAACTGTTAAAATTTAGCGAAATGCATTGAAGTCAATGGGCATCAAAATTATTTTAATTAACTGACACCCGCGACAATTTTTACACACGTGCCTATTTTGTCCAAATTCATTATCAAGTAAATAGGTGCCCACATTTTTTTGACGTAGTGGATTTTTCGTAGGCGAATTTCCTCTGCAGTTTCATGAATTCATTCGCCAGTGGCGAAGTGCGGAAATTCGCCTCAAATTCGTGCCTGGTGAATTTATTCGCCCATCTCTACATTCCAGCAATCACCTGTTTCTGCTTCTATGATTGTCTCACGCTACAGACAATTACATCACTCAGAGAGGCTGGTGACATGTCTTGGTGATGTCAACGCCATGCAGGAGTACTCAAGAACCACAAGAGGACTATGGTGGTGGACCAAGGGGGTAAGTACTTATTCCCCCTTAGAAGCTCTGTTTAGCCAAAGTGAAGTAACTTGCAGTACTCCGACCAGCCAAAATCATCTACAAACAGACTAGCGACCCAATAAAATGCTCAGTGGTTGGTTAATATATGCAATATTTTAGTTAATTATTACTGGTCTGAGGTGGCGAAGGCGAGTTTGGCGCAAGAGGTAACGTTCAGTAAAATCTGCATTTTAGTGGTCTTGCGAAGTTACATCCCTTTGCCAGAGCGCAACTTCGCCAGGCATAAAGGAGCGAATTACTGATAGAGTCTATCTCCTTCACTAGCGAAGTTATGCCTGCACCCGTTGGCGAAGTGACAAAATGACCCCATGCTGGCGAATTTTTGCTAACATTAGTCACTTCGCCCTTTAGTAAATCTGCCCCACTGTGCTTTCGAATATAGACCCACCCCCGACGAAGATATTTGTTTAACAGTAATCACTTTTATAACAACATGTATATGTCATTCATGATAACTAATGACATCCTTTTACATTAAATATTGAGTCCCTGTTTTTTTTTAATGTGAAGGTTTTTTTTGGGGGGGGTTGTAGGAAAAACCAAGTACACTTGGTGAGCACACACTACAATATTTACAGAAAACAGGTGGTAAAAAATGCATATTTTAGCCCAAAATAGGCAGAATTCCACTGTTCCCTATTTAGAAAAAAATTGACAGCCACTAATATCTTAACAAATATTTCAGTGAAGAAAAGCGAGAAATTGCATTCAATTCAATTGCAAATCAGCCATGTGTGCCTGCACCCAAGCCAACACAACGGTTTTGGGTGCAGACAGGAGGCTAATGCTGGTGTAGGGGCAGATTTTTGACCTGAGTATTTCAGCAAACTGATTTCAGCCTCCCTGTGGCACTAGCCTTGAGGACTGAGGCTCAAAACTGCACTGCATACTCAAGGTGAGGCCTTACCAGGGTTCTATAAACAGGCAAATTTATGTATTCATTCATCTTAGTAGTGGGCTGTACTTTATTTGATGTAATAGCCACCGACTGATATTTTCAAAAGATACACAAAAATCCTCCTCAACATAGCTTTTAGTATATAAGTAGTATTTATGTTGTATTTTTATCAAAGCTATATATAATCTTGTTAAAGGAGATATAAAAAAAGCAAATGTTTTGGTTCCAAACTCAAGAATCCATCATCAATATAATTCCGTTATACACACTCATTGAGGCTAACATTGGCAAGTAACCATCCTGCATGCTGCTTTCTTGGAATCATGAACTTGCACCACTAATCTTTCCTCTTCATACTGCTGGTAATCATAGGTGGATTTTCATTAGGGCTATACAGGTATGGGATATGTTATCCAGAATGCTCGGAACCAGAGGCTTTCTGAATATCAGATCTTTCCCTAATTTGGCTCTTTATACCTTAAGCCTACTAAAAAATCATTTTGACATCAAATAAACTTAATAGGCTGTTTAGGCTTCCAATAAGGATGCTGTTTTATTATTACAAAGAAAAAGGAAAAAATGGTAAAAAATGTGGATTATATAAAAAAAATAAATAAATAAATAAAATGGAGTGTATGGGAAATGGCCTTTCCATAATTCAGAGCTTTCTGGATAACGGGTTTCCAGATAACCCGTACCTGTATGTACGGTATATATATGCTATGTGTATTTAAAGTTCACACACACTTGTATTTTGTCCTTGATAAAGGCCCTAATGTGGGTTGAAACATTGGCTGCACGAGTTTGAAAAATAAAACACTGATTTTTCACTGATCTTGGAGTGCGAGGTACCTAATTTTACCTACGAAAACTGGGGAAACTTATTGACTCGAGTTTAAGCCTAGACACAACTACAGCCCTGTCTCCCAGCAGCGCACATTCCGCCAAAGCGACCCCCCCCAGCGATCAACCGGACTTCTTTGCAAAGTTGATGGTGACAGAGAATTGCCAAACGGATTACTGTGTGCATTGTCCCACTGTCCCACTACCATGTGCAGAGGGTGCTGTGTAATATTGCCATTATTGTTAATCTTTCGTATAACCAACAGAGGGCGCTGTGTGATATTGCCATCGCTGTTAATCCTTCATATAACCAACAGAGGGCGCTGTGTGATATTGCAGTCACTTTTATTCTTTCATATAACCAACAGAGGGTGCACTGTTATTCTTTCATATAACCAACAGATGTCGCTGTGTGATATTGCAGTCACTGTTATTCTTTCATATAACCAACAGAGGGTGCACTGTTATTCTTTCATATAACAAACAGATGTCGCTGTGTGATATTGCAGTCACTGTTAATCTTTCATATAACCAACAGAGGGTGCACTGTTATTCTTTCATATAACCAACAGATGTCGCTGTGTGATATTGCAGTCACTGTTATTCTTTCATATAACCAACAGAGGGCGCACTGTTATTCTTTCATATAACCAACAGAGGGTGCTGTGTAATATTGCAGTCACTGTTATTCTTTCATATAACCAACAGATGGCGCTGTGTGATATTGCAGTCACTATTATTCTTTCATATAACCAACAGAGGGCACTTTGTGATATTGCAGTCTCTCCCCAAACAAATTGTTGGTATAGGAATGATTAAAAGTGACTGCAATCTCAGCTACTGCCTCGAGTATAAGCCGAGGTAGACTTTTTCAGCACGTTTTGGATGCTGAAAAACTCAGCTTATACTCGAGTATATACGGTATACATAATGCAATGACCCTGCACCCACAGCAACAAGCGACTGGCTCAGAGTGCATACGTTTGGCTCTGTATATATATATATATATATATATATATATATATATATATATATATATATATATGTTCATCTGGGTGGCACTCAGCTCCTTGTGTGATACCCAGGTGTACAGTAAAACTTTATATAACTTTCCAAATGACCAGCAACTCCAGGGTTTTACTAAAAAGCATTGTATTTGATATGTGCAGTTACAGCGAAAGTGACGATTCGGTCCACTCTGGGACCTTTTTCAAGGCAACTCCACCCTACACCACTAAGGTTATAAGTAGTGAATAGTGATTAACCAATTAAGGAAATTCCATCACCAAATAGCGACCTGTGCAATATATAGTGTTAAAACATATTAAAAATTACCTTATCAATATATTAAATATATTAAAAAATGTCACTATCGAATTCTGGGATGAATACAAAGTGCAATAAATACAAAGTGCATAGTGCAAAAAGATACTAGTTCAACTATAGCATTTTCCTCACTATTTGACTCTATCTGGGGGCCTCCCTATATCAGAACCATTCTTTACAATACATTACTCTTACATATCGCATATATTGGGGAGTTACTCATTACCCTAACCGTGCATTCAGTCAAATATCTAAAGAATTATAAGGAATTAACAAAGAGTATAGTCTACCATAATTATAGTTAGTTCCAGATGCACAAAAAGGATTTTCCTATAAACCTCTACATCTCTGTATATAAAAAAATGACAGCTATTTCTCAGATAAAAAACAATTCAATTGTAATGCCTTATTGAGTCCCCTAGGGGCCACACAGTCCAGCTCAACAGTCCAGAACGCTTCTCTATGTAGTAACATCAGATCAATATTCCCCTCTAGCGGGGTCCAAAATACAGTCTATCGGCATACATGTGAATGTTAATGCTGGATGTTTAGCGTGCAGCCAATGTTGTGCCACTGGCTGTTTGGAGATATCTTGTTTGACATTCTGTTTTGGTTTGGGATCTAATGCCGCCCTTATTGTAGCACGATGCATACTAATTTGTTCTCTCAATTGCCTGTTTATTTTCCCGCAATAAATAAGCCGCAAGGGCATTTGATAATATAAACAACATTATGGGATGTGCAGGTACGCCTGTGTTTAATGTGGTAAGTTTTCCCTGTATGCGGATGAAAACATTTTTCTCCTGTAATGAGAGTGTTACACATAATGCACACTTAAATGATCCCAATTTTTGTATTCTACGTTGTGCATCAGTGTACTTGCCTACTGAATCTGTGGACGATAACAGCTTCTTTAGGTTTTTGTTTCTCTTATGTCCAAAACACACAATCCCTGTGTTTACTGAAGTCAACTCCTTGTTCATCTTTACAATAGGCCAATGCTGTAAAACATAATCCTTCATCAGTTGGGCTCGGACATCATATGTGGTAGTATAATACAAAACATTTTCATTTGCTATAACATGTCCCTGATCAGTTTTACCCTTCAATATCTCTGCTCAATCAAGGCTTACGGCCCATTATTGAGTCTCATTAATCAATTTTTCGGTGTAACCCCGCTCCAAAAACTGTAGTGCCATTTTATTTAAAGCCACCTCTCTCTCATTCATCGCTAGTTATCCATGTCACCCTTAACATCTGCGACCTAGGAAGTGAATTCAAGAGATGTTTTGGGTGGCTGCTACTATAGTGAAGTAATGTGTTTCTATCAGTAGGCTACTGGTTGATTTTCGTCTGCAGTTTTAATTGTTTCGGATCCTTATATATCATTACATCCAAATACTGGATTGAATTGAAATCATATTGAAATGTAAACCTGATGGTTGTTGATATCTTATTTAAATCATCCACAAGGCTTAACAAATCCTGCTCTGGCCCAAACCATAAGAAGAACAGGTCATTGATATACCGTCTATAGTAACCCCCATATTTACGAAACAAATGATGGCTTAAAATATATTGTGCTTCATATTAATGCATAAAAGCATTTGAATCAGAGGGGGCTACATTAGAACCCATGGTGGTCCCCAAGAGCTGGAGAAAAAATTGGGTCTCAAATTTGAAATAGTTCCTGCAATATAAATTCCAGACGTGTTAATACGAATTCCACTGGTGGTCCTTTATATAACCTATTGTTGGACATTAAATCCCTGGTAGCCTCTATACCCTCACCATGTGGTATACAGAGGCTGGTAACAAACATAAAGGACAAGTCTTTAGGATCAATACTATCTATGACATGCAGGAAATCCGTAGTGTCTTGCACATATGAACCAATTTCCCTCACCAAGGGTTGCAAATGTGAATCAACATATTTGGCTACCTTTTCAGTTAATGCACCCACTGCAGCAATTAGGGTCTCCCTGGAGTATGTGTGAGATTTTTATGGATCTTAGGCAAGGAATATATTATGGGTCTTACCGGAAACTCCACATACAGTGCCTCACATAGACACTCTGAAATCCAGCCGCTCCTATGCGCATCATCCAAGATCTTCTTCAAATGAGACTGGAATTTAATAGTAGTGTCAAAAGTCAGGCACTGGTAACATTTTACATCAGATAATTGTGACAATAATTAACTCCTATAGTAGTGGTAATCCAGAACTACTACGGCTCCACCCTTATCAGCAACCTTAATAATAATATCAGTCCTGTCCCGCAACTTTTGCAAAATAGCCCTTTCATCCGTGATCCAATTGCCCCTATGTCCTGCCATTTCGGGCAATTGATTTGTGGACTCATCCAACATCCTAGAAAATGTGTGTAAGGATACATTGGCTGTACCTGGATCGAAGTCACTTATAACCCCAAGCAATGTATTCCTATTCTCCTCAGATACAGGATTAGGTTTGGTGTATTTAAAGTGTTCCTTTAAATTAAGTGCACGAGTGAATTTGTAATTGTCCACCATAATTCTAAATCTATGTGTGGTCACTGATGGTACAAAGGATAGACCCCGTAATAAAATGCTAACCTTACCGGCTGTGAGCTGATATATGGACAGATTAATAACTTTCCCTGCATCACTCTCGTTCCCCGACGCAGAGGCCTCCCCTGTATTTTTCCTCCTGAGGTGCTTCCGGCCTCCCCAGACCGGCACCTCCTCCCTCCAGTGTTTTGTCGGCATCCGGAAAATCCTGTTGTGTAGTACGGATATGTGTACTCTGTTCCTCCTCCGAGTCTCCACTACTCGATGCATATCCAAACGGCAATGGATCTGGCGCATTATCTGTCTGCGTCTCGGTCCTCCGGCTCGTCCTCCATAACGCCATCGGTACACCATTTTTTCCTTATAATCTTGTTGCACATGAAGCAGTTTAGACCTTTTAAATGCAAGTATATCATTTTTATAATGTGGAACTTGTTTATGTAGTTTCTGTAACCAATCCACTTCCTTATCCTGTCTAAATGTGTCAGAATTGGCATTTTCAAATAACAATGCTTCACTACATACTAAACATGTCCCAGAGCCTTAGGTACTGTTTTATTATTATAGAGAAAAAGGAGAAAATGGTAAAAAATTTGGATTGTTAGAAAAATAAAATAAAATGGAGTGTATTGGAAATTGCCTTTCCATAATTTAGAGCTTTCTGGATAATGGGTTTCCAGATAACCAGTACCTGTATGTATGTATATGTGTGTATATATATATATATATATATATATATATATATATATATATATATATATATACAGTAGAACCCCCATTTTACATTTTTCGGGGGACCAGGAAAAAATTATGTAAGATCAGGGAAAATGTAAAATCAGGGAAATGTGTTAAAGTAACTTTTTCTTCAAGTACTGAAAGGATATAAGCACAGAAGTCCGTTTAACTTTGAAATACAATATTTACTGTGTTAATTACAAGGGTTAAGCATTGCAGCATTAATGTTACACTATGGGGGGCATGTGCAAGGCCTCTCTGTAAGTCAAAACACAACCTAAATCAATAAGTGATTGGTGCAGGACTGTACAAGGGGCGGACTAATTGGAATTGACCATTTACAGTTAGAACCTTGGCAAAATATATACTGTTTGGTTAGTATTTTAAACCTCTTTATTTCACAAATAATAATAGTCATAGAGGAAAAAAAGCAGTTTTTGGGCACATCAGGACAAATTACAAAAATGTAAAATCCCGGAAAACATTATTTAAAATCAGGGAAATGCACCTATTGAAATGCATTATAAATTGTCAGACCACAAAAAAAAATGTAAAATGCAGGAAAACTTAAAATCAGGGGACTTAAAATCATATTAATGCATAAAAGCATTTGGATCAGAGGGGGCTACATTAGAACCCATGGTGGTCCCCAAGAGCTGGAGAAAAAATTGGGTCTCAAATTTGAAATAGTTCCTGCAATATAAATTCCAGACGTGTTAATACGAATTCCACTGGTGGTCCTTTATATAACCTATT
This sequence comes from Xenopus laevis, assembly GCF_017654675.1. Taxonomy (NCBI): domain Eukaryota; kingdom Metazoa; phylum Chordata; class Amphibia; order Anura; family Pipidae; genus Xenopus; species Xenopus laevis. Next base: position 46,334,579 of record NC_054380.1, read on the forward strand.
GTTGGACATTAAATCCCTGGTAGCCTCTATACCCTCACCATGTGGTATACAGAGGCTGGTAACAAACATAAAGGACAAGTCTTTAGGATCAATACTATCTATGACATGCAGGAAATCCGTAGTGTCTTGCACATATGAACCAATTTCCCTCACCAAGGGTTGCAAATGTGAATCAACATATTTGGCTACCTTTTCAGTTAATGCACCCACTGCAGCAATTAGGGTCTCCCTGGAGTATGTGTGAGATTTTTATGGATCTTAGGCAAGGAATATATTATGGGTCTTACCGGAAACTCCACATACAGTGCCTCACATAGACACTCTGAAATCCAGCCGCTCCTACGCGCATCATCCAAGATCTTCTTCAATTGAGAATGGAATTTAATAGTAGTGTCAAAAGTCAGGCACTGGTAACATTTTACATCAGATAATTGTGACAATAATTAACTCCTATAGTAGTGGTAATCCAGAACTACTACGGCTCCACCCTTATCAGCAACCTTAATAATAATATCAGTCCTGTCCCGCAACTTTTGCAAAATAGCCCTTTCATCCGTGATCCAATTGCCCCTATGTCCTGCCATTTCGGGCAATTGATTTGTGGACTCATCCAACATCCTAGAAAATGTGTGTAAGGATACATTGGCTGTACCTGGATCGAAGTCACTTATAACCCCAAGCAATGTATTCCTATTCTCCTCAGATACAGGATTAGGTTTGGTGTATTTAAAGTGTTCCTTTAAATTAAGTGCACGAGTGAATTTGTAATTGTCCACCATAATTCTAAATCTATGTGTGGTCACTGATGGTACAAAGGATAGACCCCGTAATAAAATGCTAACCTTACCGGCTGTGAGCTGATATTTGGACAGATAACTTTCCCTGCATCACTCTCGTTCCCCGACGCAGAGGCCTCCCCTGTATTTTTCCTCCTGAGGTGCTTCCGGCCTCCCCAGACCGGCACCTCCTCCCTCCAGTGTTTTGTCGGCATCCGGAAAATCCTGTTGTGTAGTACGGATATGTGTACTCTGTTCCTCCTCCGAGTCTCCACTACTCGATGCATATCCAAACGACAATGGATCTGGCGCATTATCTGTCTGCGTCTCGGTCCTCCGGCTCGTCCTCCATAACGCCATCGGTACACCATTTTTTCCTTATAATCTTGTTGCACATGAAGCAGTTTAGACCTTTTAAATGCAAGTATATCATTTTTATAATGTGGAACTTGTTTATGTAGTTTCTGTAACCAATCCACTTCCTTATCCTGTCTAAATGTGTCAGAATTGGCATTTTCAAATAACAATGCTTCACTACATACTAAACATGTCCCAGAGCCTTAGGTACTGTTTTATTATTATAGAGAAAAAGGAGAAAATGGTAAAAAATTTGGATTGTTAGAAAAATAAAATAAAATGGAGTGTATTGGAAATTGCCTTTCCATAATTTAGAGCTTTCTGGATAATGGGTTTCCAGATAACCAGTACCTGTATGTATGTATATGTGTGTATATATATATATATATATATATATATATATATATATATATATATATATATATATATATATATATATATATATATATATATATATATACAGTAGAACCCCCATTTTAAATTTTTCAGGGGACCAGGAAAAATTATGTAAGATCAGGGAAAATGTAAAATCAGGGAAATGTGTTAAAGTAACTTTTTCTTCAAGTACTGAAAGGATATAAGCACAGAAGTCCGTTTAACTTTGAAATACAATATTTACTGTGTTAATTACAAGGGTTAAGCATTGCAGCATTAATGTTACACTATGGGGGGCATGTGCAAGGCCTCTCTGTAAGTCAAAACACAACCTAAATCAATAAGTGATTGGTGCAGGACTGTACAAGGGGCGGACTAATTGGAATTGACCATTTACAGTTAGAACCTTGGCAAAATATATACTGTTTGGTTAGTATTTTAAACCTCTTTATTTCACAAATAATAATAGTCATAGAGGAAAAAAAGCAGTTTTTGGGCACATCAGGACAAATTACAAAAATGTAAAATCCCGGAAAACATTATTTAAAATCAGGGAAATGCACCCATTGAAATGCATTATAAATTGGCAGACCACAAAAAAAATGTAAAATGCAGGAAAACTTAAAATCAGGGGACTTAAAATCGAGGTTTCACTGTGTGTGTGTATATATATATATATATATATATATATATATATATATATATATATATATATATATATATATATATATATATATATATATAATATCAAAACAGGGGGGTTGTGGGAGCACTCTAAAGGCTTTAAAGTATATATATAAGTATAATAAATGCTATTGCATATGTACCCAAAATAGGGGTTATTTTGTTACAAAGTTATGATCATAAAATTGATAAGCTGATGATGACCATACCACGTCAAGGTAAACCCCGAATGGCGGTTCCTAACTTGTTTTATTTTTTATGTGCATTCTAGCATTACCTGTAATCAATGTCCATTGAACGCTGTTTTTTCACTGAGGGCTAAATCCTCCCCAGCCAGCAATCAGGCTTTTAAAGGAGAGATATTCCCAAAACAAACGCCCAATTTTAAAAGCATAGGATCACCACTAGTTTAAAGGGGGGGTATGGGGTGCTACAACCACTGAAGCTATGCCACAGCTTCCAGCTAAATATACAATATCAAAACAGGGGGGTTGTGGGAGCACTCTAAAGGCTTTAAAGTATATATATAAGTATAATAAATGCTATTGCATATGTACCCAAAATAGGGGTTATTTTGTTACAAAGTTATGATCATAAAATTGATAAGCCACCATACCACGTCAAGGTAAACCCCGAATGGCGGTCCCTAACTTGTTTTATTTTTTATGTGCATTCTAGCATTACCTGTAATGGGACCGCCATTCGGGGTTTACCTTGACGTGGTATGGTGGCTTATCAATTTGCATTAATGAATAGCAACATTGTTTATAATATTGATATACATTTTTTTCTTTTAGATGGTGTGTGTAGCCCTACTATGCTGAGACAAAGTAAGCAGTTCAATGAACGACCAAAAGAATTTTCTTTACAACACATTTTTTTATTGTTTTTAATAATTTCCATGATGCACATTGTACTCACATATTTAAACACACAGGAGTATACCAAATTTCTCACAAAATGGTAACCACAAAGATTATTACAAAAAGTAAAATGGTGTAATTGGTACAATGCTGACACCTAGATGTCAAATCTGGAATTGTAACACAAAATTCACATGTATGCACTGTGATACTCATTTGCATTAATTGATTGGTAATGAAGTCATTCTGACGCCCACTTTTGTTTGTATTTAAACACCCACATGACCACTCACATTTATCCTTGATAAAGGCCCTAATGTGGGCCGAAACGTTGGACACTTGAGTGATGTTGAAATAAACACTTGTTTGATTGAAAACTTGGAGTGCTGGTCCATCTTGAATCTATATATAATTATATATATATATATATATATATAATCCATCCAAAAGTCGTCACTCTCGAAAAATAGAAATAACTTGCCTGGGTACAGTATCAAAATTCAAAGTAATAGTCCATCGCATAGAAACCGCACTCACAGGTCTTAAGTATTTTTAAAAAAATTTAATTTATTATCATATTGGCGGCTGACGTTTCGGCCTTGAGAAAGGCCTAGGACTAGGCCGAAACGTCAGCCGCCAATATGATAATAAATTACATTTTTTAAAAAATACTTAAGACCTGTGAGTGCGGTTTCTATGCGATGGACTATATATATATATATATTTCTCTGTAATAATAAAACCGTAGCTTGTACTTGATCCTAACTAAGATATAATTAATCCTTATTGGTAGCAAAACCAGTCTATTGGGTTTATTTAATGTTTAAATGAATTTCTAGTAGACATAAGCTATGAAGACCCAAATTACGGAAAGATCTGTTATCCGGAAAACCCCAGGTCCCGAGCATTCTGGATAACAGGTCCCATACCTGTTTATGCAATTTTCCCTGTCCATCTTACAGGTAAAATTCCTTTTCACACACTCTTTCTTTGTTTTATAGAAGCACTTCGTTTATTGGTTGTACTTTATAGACATTGTGAACACAGAGTAGCACACAGCTTGAATTTTAAAAGAAGTAGAGGAAAAATGTACTGTATGTAATTAAATTATACTTGCTGAGTCCAGCACATTCTCTAATTTAATTTCTTAAAGGCCAAAAGGAAATGTGCACATTAAAAATATATTGCTCTTTGCTGTTGCTTAACTACTATCCTCACTCCTGCCCAAATGAAAGTGTTTAAATTGGATCATTAGTAAAGATTGCTCATTTAAATTTCTAAGTGAACACAGTTTATGACAAATTTAATTGTTGGTAAATGTTGCCAGAATATCACACTGGATTATTTGTGACATTTTGAAATGAAAATTTGAAAGTGAAATACCTCTTAATGTTTAGTTAAATTAATTTATTTGCAATTTGTTTTTATTTTTTTTTTTTTTTATAGTTTTTCAATTCTTTAACCTAGAATTTAGAATTCAGATGCTACCTTTGCAAGAAAATAGGGGGTCTGAAGTTACATTCATCACCATCATCTTTATTTATATAGCAGCATTAGGGATGAGCAAATCTGTCCTGTTTCGCTTCAGTGTTTCTTCGCTGTGACATTTCACATTTGTGACTTTTTTTAGTTCATGAAAATCATTTTTTTTTGCAGTGACTTTTCCGGCACAGAATAAATTGAAGTCCATGTACTTGGTGTTTACAATACACTGAATTGTTTTTTGCACTTCTTGTGCTATCTTCTGTTTCTCATTTTGCATTGTATCATAATGGAGGCAAAAAATCACCAAGTCAATGTATTCCTTGACCCCTCAGTGTTCCTGAAATCTAGCCCCTGCCCAGGTCAGCTCTTTTGGGGACAGGGGGCAAGATCCATAGGCTGCTTTAAAACAAGTTTGTGATCCTGACTTGTCAGTATTTTCTTAATAAAAAGCAAAAACCAGGAAAAATTATTGCAGCATTTGGATTTGAACTTCGGGAACTGGCAGTTAAAGCTTTTCCTCAGGCTATACCAGAGATGCATGATTCACTAACCCTAGACGAGTTCCTTCAGCATGGAATAAATAAACAATTGAACATGTAGCTGAGATACATACAGATCAGATGCCTACAACATGCGCTCGAAATTTTGTAAACAATAAAGTCAGGATCCTTAGCAGAAACTGCTTCCCAACTGCTGCTCAACCTGTCACGGGCCCCTCTAAATGTGATGTCATGGAAGCTATCAAAGTGTTAAATCTCCAAACTGGAAGGCCTATCAGGAAATAAAAGATTTTATAGGCCTTTATATGAGCCTGAAAGATGCTGGAACTGTGGAAGATTTGACCCAAGCTGTAGTGTGCAGCTACTTCTTATCTATTCAGATAAGAGAAGTGCCATGTCACTTGTCAACTGTGGTGCATACATTTCCATTATCCACAAGCAAGTCTGGGATCAAATTAACCCCAAAAACCCTCAAACAATGCAAACTTGCCATACTATTCTCCACCATATTTCTGTGGCCTCTTCAAAACCTCATACCACTTCTGAGAAGGCAAAGTACAGAGTACCAGCTGAAACTCTAGTCACAGCAACCATCGCATCTGAAGACCTACTGTAAAACGAAGTGCTGCATTCACTCTTATTATTAATACAGCAAGTACAGCATCTTTATTTTATAGCAGACTATTAAAGGAACCTATACCATACCAGTCTACCCAGAAGATAACAGATAATTTGGTACAAAACATTGAGGTCTATCAGCATTTTGTTGACATATTTTTTCTCAGCAAAATTTTTGGTGATTTCAAAAAATATTTGCAGATGCTGAGATGTGGAATTTCCCCACAAATCCATACCTAGTAAAAGATTTTACTAATCTCTAGCAGCAAGTTATGTAGCACTTTGTATTAAATTATTATTGCGCTGTCAGACAGATGTCATGTTCAACTGGAACTTGGAAAGTTAACTTAAAGGGGACCCGTCACCCAAAAAAATTATTAAAAATCCTATTTTATCACATTAGTCAAGCAAAATGAACTTAAATTACACTTTATAAATTATTTGAATCTTGTTTCCTTCAGTCTGGGAATTCAAAATGATAGCAAACAGGCAGCAGCCATTTTGTGCACACTGTTATTAAGGAAAGCCTTGCATCATCTCAGAATCTTGTTTGTGCACCAGAATGGGGGACCCGATGTCCATTCCCATGCCCTGGCTACACAATTAAATGGTAAAGAGAACGGGGGAATGTGTGGAGAGCAGTGACATCTAGGAAGTGCTGAATGGAAAGTGAAAGTAATTGTCTGCCCCGCCTCTATGCCCATGGCATAGAGGAGGGGCAGACAATATTTGATTGACAGCTGAGATTTTTTAAATGAGTTTACAACAGCTATGAATGCTTTAATAAAAAATAGAAATTGGATTTCATGTTTAATTTGAAAAGGACTTTTATTATACAAATGTTTGTGTCTGGGTGACAGGTCCACTTTAATGCCAAACTACCCCTTTCATTATCTCTAACATACCTTGTATATAGAGGGATTATATATTTTGTTATATTTTTGTATCGTGTGTATACATGCTTGTATTAGAAGTAACTATATATATATATATATATATATATATATATATATATATATATATATATATATATATATATTGAATTGTACGAATCGAAGTAACATCGTATTCGAGCAAATTCGATTCAAAGTTTTTTCAAAGTCCACCAATTGATTCCAAATAGGTTCTAGGAGGCCCCCATAGGCTAAAAAAGCAATTCAGCAGGTTTTAAATGGCGAATGTTCAAAATCAAATTTTTAAAGAGACAGTACATGATAAATCTCGATATTTCAATTTTTTTTCAAATTCAAATTGAATTTGGACTATTCCTTGGTCAAAGTCCACAAAAAATAGCTTGAAATTAGAATTTTTTTAATTAGAATTTTCACTTCGACCCTTGATAAATCTGCCCTTTAAATGTCCATGTGGTCTTATTTACTGTGGCAAAACCGTGAGGCAGTTAAAGGAAAGAATCATTATGCACAGGGCCAGTATTAGTGCAGCACTAGGCACGTTTAGCAAGTTTCTAACAAGTTTAGCCCCTCTTCTCTTCACTAACTTGAGGAGGTCTGTAAATTACTCCTATGATTACAGAGAGAAAATGTTCAAGTCAGGCTCATACATGGGGTAATGTGTGTCTGCTACTGCAGTTGCAGTCAGGGATATTTTTCTGCAGTCAGTCAAATAATTATATTAATTAAAGGCACTCTTTGTCAGTACTGCTCAGTCCTCCCATTTTTAAACTGCATCTATTGATGCAGGAGAACCCTGGCGCTGCCACCACCTCAGAACTTCAGAGTAGCCACAGCTACATGCGTCAATTGCTGCAGCACAGTTGCATCAAAAGCATAGGGCACACACATGGCAGGATTTAGAAAATATTCAGTGCAACTGGGTCCTATTCACAACACAGTGCATGGGTGTTGATCTTAACACATCGTCTACAATTGCATTAGCCAATATATTGTAATGTTGAGGCTGAGCTGTAAGGTCCTACCTACATTTTACAGGCTACTGTTACACTACAAAACACAGACACCTCCATTGCAGTAGATGGAGGATTTTGGGGATAGCAAATACTAGGATGTTGAATTTCTTCTCTTTATAAAGGAGAAGGAAAGTTATAATTATGGGTGTGCCAAATGGTATGCACCCCCCCCCAATTATTGTAATCAATAACCTGATACCCTGGCCTGTTTGTAGAAAACCATAATGACCCCCAGGGAACTTCTGTAGAGCACAACATTGCAATCTTCTTTGCAGGTGCACATGCAAAGTAGAGTGAAGAACCATACTCTATTAAATTCCTACAGAAATACCCCTGGCTCGTACAGTTTCCTGCTAACAGTATCAATAAGATTGAACCACACACTGAGAGGGTTGAGACCTGGGATCTGGGTGAAACAGCTTGGAGTGGGATGCTATTTGTTTACCTAAAGAAAGAAAAAAAGACTCTTTGAAAGTACTGTGCTTCTGTGGAGTTGTACGTCAGTGTTTGGCTGGGTATCCCAGTAGGGGACCAGCATCAAAGAGGGAAGATACCCTGTATATTAGTTAGAGTCCAAGTGTGGCAAGGGTTTTGTCTTGTTTTATTTTGTTTTTGCACCTGTATGCTCACAGAGTCTGGTACTATGAGTAATAAATTGGACTTTAACCTGCTACAGAACTGTCTGTTCATCTGATCCTGCTCACACCGGGTATCAGGTGACTAGCATTCAACAGTGAATTAAACTTCCTTGTCCTTTAAACTTACACCATTTGACATAAAACTTTAAAATGTACTTATTTATAAGCAAACAGTTGTTTATTTTGTCACCTCCAACTGGAACTAATATAGAGTCCACTATATGGTTATATGATAATGTGCACGTAGACGGCTGTCCAGCCACTATTTTATATATATGTGTAATGGTCAATAAATGTTTTATAGTGACAGACTTATTGGGATACTTTACAAGCAGGACTGGCAAACAGGATCAAAGCTGCAAATCAATTACAGAGTTTATGGAAAGTGATATAAAACCTTCTAACAGAACAGTGAGAGAGGAGTCTTGATTTGGTGGTTTCCCTTGGTGCTGTAGTGTAAGGCTTACCAAGAGTATGGAACTGAAGGCCGCTCTTACAGCACTTCAGGCAGTACAGCAAGTGGGCCGAGAGGTAGCTGGTGAATGCAGGTAGTAGAGTCAGGAGTAATGTTGATAGTAGTTCTGCCCGACTCACCATACTAGATAAGGGAAGGTCAGACAGGCCAAGGGTAAGGGCAGGCGGAGATCATCATAGTTGAGATGCAGGCAATGGGCAGACGAGAAATTAGATCAAAGTTCAAACAAAGGGGCAGATTCACTAAAGGGTGAAAATTCGCCAGCGACGGCTTTGCACCCACCCGCTACACTTCGCCAGACGAAAATTTGCTCAGACAAAGCTAATTTACAAAAATGTTGAAGTTGCGTCCAGGGCAACAAACGCTGTCGAATTTTCGCTGGTGTTACTTCGGCAATCAAAGCAAAGATGCACTAGCGTTCAATTATGCCTAGCGAAACTTCGTTAGAGGTCTTTGCTCAGGCTAATTTGCATACGGGGGGAAAGTTGAATGGACGTGTATGTTGCAGCAAATACATTACATTACACAAGTCCAGGGAACCTTAATAAAGAAAATAGAGTTGTTATAATGCCCTACACATGAGCCCACTGTATGGTTTGTGTTCCATATGTTAGAAAATATATGGGGGAACCCGGTTACCCAAAAAAAATTTTAAGGACTTTTGCAGGCTATCACTCTGAAAAAAGAGACTTAGAAGCTTTTTCCACTAAAAATATGATGTAAGTAACAGAAGAATGAGGAAGATCTATGCACTCCAATGCAATTCACCTGGTCTGAGCTGGTGAAGGCAAGTCTGGCGAAAGAGGTAACGTTCAGTAAAATCTACATCTTAGTGAATTTGCAGAGTCAGTGTCGGACTGGCCTGGCGGGACACTGGGAAAAAACCCAGTGGGCCCTGACCCTCTGTTTTTAAAAATAATTCAGTGACGTGCATGCGTGCCGAGGATGACGCTGTATGCGCATGCGTGCAGAGGATGGCACCGTGTGCACATGCACACCGAGGGGGCACCGCACGGCCCATCATAGTAGGGGGACGGGGGGCCTGTAGGGGGGCCCTCGAATGCAGTCCCGGTGGGCCCGCCAGTCCAACCCTGTGTGGAGTAACGTCCATTCGCCAGAGTGAAAATTCGCTTGCCGATAGAGTTAAAATGAGCACTAGCATCTGTCTCTTTCACTAGCAAAGTTACGCCTGCGCCCGTTAGTAAATCGGCCAAGTGCCTAAAATCGGTAGCGCTGGTGAATCGTCGCCAGTGTTAGTCACTTCGCCCTTTAGTAAATCTGCTCCAAAGTACCATGGGGGTTCAATAGTCATTCCAAGATCCAGTAATCAAAGCAAGCATAAGCGATCACAGGGAGACACACGAAGAAAGTCAAGTCAATGTCTAAAGTGCCCCTTTACTAACAATCAAATTGCAATTTTTTCCACAAATCTCAAAAATGTGTGGTTTTCCTATATTTATTGAAAGCTCTAAAAATTTGAGATTTCTAAATTTAAAAAACATGAAAACCTCTGAAATAGCCACAAAATACAATCTGACGGTAAATCACCTTCGCTGCACGTATGCGCATGCACATACATTTTTCCAACATGACCGGGGTCCAAGAGTTAAGGAGGTAAGGCGGAAGTGCAGGGAGCGGGCATACGCCGGCCGGTGCATCCAGGTTGTAAGGTGGTAGTGCAGGGAGTGGGTTTGGGCCACGATTTGTTGCTATGGGTTACTGCCCAGGTGCAAATTTGTCCATTGTTTATAAATAACCCCGAGTTTGTTTTCAGAATGGGTTTAAATAGTGCCTTTGAGTCAAATAAGTCTCACAATGCACATATTATTGCAGCTCACATAACATTGTTTTGCAATATGCACGACGTGAGAGCAGAGCCTGACATTCAGCTAGAGGTAGCCATGCACTTACTGAGCAGTCACATAGATACATACATTAAAGCAGACCTACTCTAATTTACGTGGCTCAAGTGTGAGATAAATTAACCCAGATAAAATTAAGCCATTATATTTTTTTTCTTTAGGTAATGCATAATTAATAATGCTTTTGCAAATAAGATATGTTATTTCGGTCATTATTTTTTTAGGTATTGCATAATTCATTATGCCCTCGTGCCTCTCATATAAGATATCTTACTTTGTCTGTTAATGATGCATCATTTTAAAATATATTATAACCTCAAATAATAATAAAATATGAGTTATTATCACTAGAAAGTAGTATTGGTGCATTCTGCCTTTGAGAAAACTTCCTTTCACAACTCTTTCAATTGCAGTATAGGAACTTCATGAAAATATTACTGGGGATTAACAGCCTATTGAGTAGTGGTTTGAGTCCAAAAAAGACAACAAAAACACACATATTTCCTAACTAAAACAACAGGCAAGCAGTATGTCCAGCACCTGCTTGTACACAAAAATAACAGCATGACCTAAAACACATCTGAATGTGTCATAGTTCAGTTATAAGGAAATGTTCAGTCCTGTTAAAAAATCTGAAATTCTTTGTAAGACAGCACACGCTACAAAAGCCAAAGATAATATATAAAAAGTTATATTGCAGTTATAAAAGTTTACATGTAATATAAGATAACCCAGTCTGTCAACAAGAGGCAGGCATTGATTGGCTATTTGTGGATTATGCCAGAGGGGCTGCTATAAGATGCCATATAGAGTCAGTATTTACAGTAATTATACAGCATAGAGTCATCATTATAAGGGGCATAGGGGTTGTGTTGGAGCCTGAGAGAGACCAGGGTCAAATAATGTTTTACAAATATCTTTGAAAATATTGTGCTATGAAGGAGCAAATGCAAAACACCACATGCAAGGGAATCATTTAGTGGATAGAGCTGGTGGAACTGGTATATGAGGTAACAAGTTGGGGGCCCCAATATCAATTATATTATAAGGGTGTTTTTGAGGGTTTTTTTTTTGGTGTGTGTAATATTTGAATGAAATTGACAATTATTGCCATTTTTAAGATAAGTACAAATGAACATGAATTAAACAACAAAATATCTCAGTTATAGTTTAGTTGGCTTAAAAAATACAGTTGTCCAGCAAGTTCAACCTTTGAGTAACCAGCACTGAATACTCACATAAGCCCCATCCTCCAAAAAAGTACTCTTTTTCCGTTTTGCCATTCACATGATTTCCATCTGGTCTTTTTATTATGCTCCTGTTTTTTTTTAACCCAGAATTACTTTGGTAAACAAAACTACCTGCAAAGACAAATACCAGTATGGGGGGCAACCACAGCACTTAATTCTGCCACTATATTTATATATGATTTGAATTAAAAGTCATCCTCCAGAATATCATGTTCTCTCAATAGATTTTCTTGTGCTGTTGCTTTGTGGATAATATTTTCTTAGTTTGGAGAGGCCCCAAGAAAAATTTTTATAGTTCTAGCATGACTCTTTCCCAATGTCCTTAATGAATGTATTAATTATGTTTGTTTTTTTATTACCATGTCACATTATTGATCTCTTCCTTTTCCTTGGTCTAGTCAAAGTAAAGATATTCTGTACAGTATTAAACAGAAACATTTCTCATTTCACAAGCTTTCCTTGCCTGAAATGGACATTTATAAGAATGTATTCATTTCAACATTAGTAATGGACAATGAACTTTTATGAACTCACTATCACTGAGAATGGCCCTATTGTGTCCTGAATCATTTGAGTGTTTGTGGTGTCAAGTTCACCTAGTATTACATTTGGGATAATTTTTTAATTCCTCACTGGCATGTGGTAAGGCTAGTACAGGTATGTGATCCATTATCCGGAAAACCGATATCCAGAAAGCTCTGAATTACGACTTTTTTCCAAATAATCCAAATATTTAAAAACAATTTCCTTTTTCTTTCTAATAATAAAATAGTTAATTGTACTTGTTCCAAACTAAAATATACTGTAAATATTCTTTATTGGAAGCAGAACCAGCCTATTGAGTTTATGTAATGTTTCATTATTTTCTAATACACTTAGGGGCTGATTTATAAAAGGTTGATGTGAATTTTCGGATAAAAAAAATCTAATTTCAAGCAATTTTTTGTGTACTTCAACTAGGGAATAGTCCAAATTTGATTGGAATTTGAAAATAATTCAAAAATTTGAATATCGAAATTTAACATGTACTGTCTCTTTAAAAATTAGACTTCAACCATTTGCCATCTAAAACTTGCTGAATTGATGTTTTAGCCTATGGGGGACCTCCTAGAACCTATTTGGAGTCAATTGGTGGACTTTGAAAAATCATTTATAAACTTTGCGCAGGGCAGATTGGTTTGCAAAGTGAATATATTTGCCCTGCGCATGGTTATATTTATAAATATGAATAAGTGCAAACAGTATTGCAAATTTTTTTTTCACAATGCGAATGTCTGTAGGAGCTTTATAAATATGTCTCTGTGACTCAATTACGCCACAACTTTGGTGGCGGATAAAATATTCGCAAAACAGTTTTGCAAACTGCGAATTTAAGTTACTGTCAATGCTATTTTCGCATACAACAACCTCGCACATTGGGTGCGCTCGCACAAACTCCTGTCTCATTTGCGCACCATTTGCGAAAATTTATTCACACTGCAAATTCGCAAAAACTGGAAAGACAGGCAGAGCAGTGCAATATATTATTATGTAATCTACAGTCTGGTCATTTCCCTATGGGACCAGACTGTAAATTATATCCCTATAAACGGCGCGTTCTGGCGTCAGAACGCGCCGTTTATAAGCTTAAAGTGACAGCACCTGCAGCTGCTGCTCTCTCCCTGCAGCGTTCTCTCCACTCGTAACCCCCTCCCACCTGTCTTCAACACATAACTCTCTTACTTTACAGGCGCGCTGCTTCTGTCCCTCTCAACTATCGTCGCTCTTACTACTTTCAGGTCTCTCTCCCTGCCCCTCCGTCTCTGGTTTCCTGTTTCGCTCCGCCCACCCATGATGCCTCTCCTACGGAACGCATTTTAGTACATGCTGCGCACAAATACCTTTGCTGCATGCGTTGTCCTATGCCTTCTCTATAGCTCAATCTCCTCCTCACAGTCTCTCGCTCCCCCTCCCACCATGGCAAAATCTCTCTCCCTCTCATGTTCAGCTGCCCCTCCCATCCTCCGTGTCCAGTCTCACTCGTGTTGCTTTTCCTCATGCTCCGTTAAAGGCAGAGCTGATGACCTCACCCAAGGCAGGTAAAACTAAAAAAAAGCTAAACAAAATCAAATGGAATACAAATAAAAGGAACAAACAAAAAGGAAGTACAGGCAAACACAAAAAAACAACATTAAATAAGGTGAACACACACAGGGAAAACAAATAGGGTTAATAGACACAAAACATAGTGTAGCATTTATAGACCATACATGAAAGCCAGGATGTAAGACATGCAAAAACTGTAGATTATAATGCATAATGTACCCCCTACTGAAATTTATAAAGATATCAGAAGTCACCTCGGAGTTATGTGACCTGTATAAAAGCACTCGGCCTGCGGCCTCGTGCTTTTATATGGTCACATAACTCCTCGGTGACTTATAATATCTTTATAAACTACAGTAGGGGGTACATTATCCACTATATATCAGGAAAAAACATGCGCAATACAGCCATTTGTGAAAAATATGCGCTGCGCGAACTTTATAAGTTGGTCTTTTTTCAAATTCAAATTTTTTCAATTGGTAATTCGAACCTTGATAAATATAAGGTATTAAGATCCAAATTACAGAAAGATCTGTTATCTGCCCAGGTCCCGAGCATTCTGTATAGGTCCTATACCTGTACATTCATTTTATATTCACATTCAAAGAGACATCTAATATCTTCTTAAAGGGATTCTGTCATGATTTTTAATCATAAATTACACTGTTTACACTGCAAATAATTTGTTCTACCATGTAAAATTTGATTCCTAACTCAACAAATGTATTTTTTTTATTTGTTATATTGGTGTGTAAGCAGCCATCTCAGGTAATTTTGTCTGATCCTGTGTTTCAGAAAAAGCCAGTGTTGCACTATGGAACTGCTTTCTAACAGACTATTGTTTCTTCTACTCAATGTAAATGAAGAATCGCAATGGGACATGGATTTTTACGATTGCGTGCTGTTCTTATATCTACCAGGGAGCTGTTATCTGGTTACCTTCCCATTGTTCTGCTCATGGGCTACTTGGGGGGGGGGAGACGGAGGGAAGTGGTGATATCACTCCAAACTTGCAGTGCTGCAGTAAAGAGTGACTGAAGTTTATCAAGTCACATGACAGGAGGCACCTGGGAAACTGACTATGTCCATGACCATGTTAGATTTCAAAATTAAATATAAAAAAATCTGTTTGCTGTTTTGAAAAACAGATTTCAGTGCAGATTTCTCTTGGAGCAGCACTATTAACTGATGCATTTTGGAAAATAAAGTTTTCCCATGACAGTATCCCATTAAAGGCTTTAATAGAATGTGCAATCACAACATCAGCAGTACCATTACAATAAAAATCCATTTGCTTTGATTCAGCTGAAATGGATTCATCTGGTCTGAAGGTGCGATGTTTGTTTACTTCTGTAGGACCCCTACTATTTGACAGTAATGCCCTCTAAAGCTTTATCCACACAGAAGCGCATTTCTCCAGAGAAAACTTATACATGTTATTGTTTTGAAAATATTGTTAATGTGAAAAAGAGATATTATATCTAATTTTTTGCGCTATAAGTGCTGTATATACCATAAATATTGGTGTTCTGGGATGCTTTGAACCATTATTGGATTTACAGTATAAGTATGTGGTTTTGTGGTTCTATCCCGTGTTCCTGCTGTTTTCAATTCATCTCCCAGCATTCCCACTGTTCTCAGGTTCCTACTTTTGGCAATATTGCTTTTTATTGTGTGCTACATGGAGTTCATAGATACCCTCTAAGTCTTTCTTGCATCTTAGTGATTTTCTTCTCCACTACATACCTGACCTGTTCCAGCAAGATGCTATTATAAATGCAAACCTCCCTACTGCCTGAATTAACTCCCTACTGCCTGAATTAACACACATGCATTTATTATTGAGTTGTAAAAGCACTCATAAATAAAAACATAAATTACCAAACCTATTTTACAAGCCACTACAATCAACAGTTTTTAAATAAAATGAAAACATGGATTTATTACTACCATAATATACATATAGCCCTCATCTGCTACTGCATAAGAATTAGCACACATTTAGTTGCGTGTGTCGCTACAGGAGTCCTGTGCCTCTGCTATATGGGAGAGCAGGTACACTTTAATATGGAGTGCCTTCACCCAAAGTCAGGACAGGCTGAACTGTAATAACTCTCCCTGGGAACTTCTCTGATCCACAATACACATACACAGTGGATTTATTTGGCAGGACACTATACCTTTAAATTACAGTGATACAGGTAGCCTGCCAGCCAGGAGCAACTTCACTGAATAAATGCAGCTGATGATCTCTGAACTGCTGAGGGGAATCCCTACTTATGTGGCAGTCGCTTCAGAAGGATGGCCTTTGGTTTTCGTGCTCTGAGAAGAGCTTGCTTTGCTCTTCAGAGCCCTGACAATGACCCCCTTTCCTTCCGCACCCTAAAGAAAGCGCACTTTTCTGCCACTGGGGCTCCCTACTAAATTTCCCACACAGAAACTCTGAGAGCATGCACACTTTATATGTACTCTGCTGCTTCTATCTCCCAGCAGCCCTTGCTCACTCCCAGCAGCACTTTCTCCCTCCCGCTTCCTTCCTGTCAGCTCACAGAGGGTGGGGCTGCTCCTCCCCCTCCTTGCACAGAATCAATACAGAGGAGAGACAAGTGTACAGAGCTCTCCTACATACACATAATATATATTAATACATAATAATATAATTAATTTACTTGCCATCCATATGAACGTACTGAAGTGCCATTTTGAACCTCAACAGCTACATATGTAACAACTATGTACCCCATATAAGCAATGCCTACATATCTACATATCTCAAGGGTGGACAAGGGCCACATAGTTGCAACACCAAAGTGCTCTTACACAACACCAAGAAATGTGACATTCAATGTTTTTTCACCTTTGGCAACAATGGAAACACGTTTATGCTTCATAGACACCACACACCCTTTTGTCTGATGCAATGACTGACCTGCCCAAAATTGCATTATACTGTTAGGCATAACTTTTAGTATGGAGTAGTATGGTAAGCTGTTTTGACAAAGTATCTGGTTAAAAATATGACTGACCCTCACTCCTCTAGGTCTACATGGGTTTCTCCACTGAAACAAAATAAAATACAGTACATTGAAGGCATGCAGCTTCCAATTGTCTGCTACCCTCCATCCCATAAAATGTACCTTAGATCTATATATTTTTGTAGAATTCTGGGCAGCTTTGCCACACGACAAAAAGGGAAAGTTAAAATAGGAATATGCCGTGCTAGAGGCAAACCCCAATATTAAAGTTCCCACACTGAGTGTGACACCAGCTTTATACTGTAAATAGTAAACAAAAGGTTACTTTAAAAACGTTAAAAGCATACATCAAAATATGTGATCAGAGAAAGATCTGTATTACATTTTACACAGATTGTGAGGCAACTTTAAGCAAAGACCTGTGAAGGGATGAGACACAAATGGAAAAACCAATGCTCCATATGTAAGAGACCTGAATAGCAATATATAGAAAGCAAAGGGCATACAAAGGGGTATGTCGCATATTGCCCTTAGTGAAACAGACACAGATGAATAACTTAGCCATAAAAATTGAAGTGAAGAGCAGAGAGTGAAATCTCAATCTTATATAAAATATGAAGCACTTTAACCGTGACAGAGATTGTGTGGAGGTGGGGTGTAAATCAGAAACAACACAAACCATAATACAAAAAGGCAATCACTCATGAGACAAATCTTTACTTCCACAAAAAAAGTACCTCCAATAAGATAAGTGAAATCCAGACAACCAGTCCAAACAATAATAGCATAATTTTTGGCAAGCAGCCCAGACAGTACCATTTTGTATTTGTAATCATAACAATACTTGTAAACTTGTAATTATAAACATAAACTTTATGAGATAGGATTAAGCGCTATGGGTAACAAAGGTGATAACAATATTTGACATTAGAAAGAAAGGGACACTTTACATAAAAAAAAAACAAAATTGTCTTCACTTAGGGGGTTATTTACTAAAATCCGAATGTTTCTGTTTGGGGGAAACACATTTTTCGTGGAAAAAACCCTAACATGTTTGGAGATTTATTATTCCCTGAGCCTGCTAAAAGTGCTAATCAAAAAATACTCCATCCTGCTGAGGTCATGTAGAAGTTAATGGCAGATGTTCCTTTTACAATTGGAAGATAGCATGATCTGCGCTGGGTTTCGTATGATAATACAAAAAAAATTGTGGTTTTCGATATCAAATATGAAAAATTTGTATGAATCAATTTTTTTCACAATTTTATTGAGTCTTTTCCTGCACCAAATTTTTTAAGTTCTTTTATTGATAAATAAATAAAATAATTCCTATTCACTATAAATTCAGGGCAGCAGCAGCCAATTGTCTTTTTCTCCTGTGGCATATTAAAATGCTTGCTGTGACTCAAGACTATATAGTATGTGTGCCAGCCCATAATTCAGGACAGGACTATTGATTCCATGTTTTTAACGAGGAATGAGATACAATTATATGAGTACCAGAGAATACTCTTCATATGCAATCACATAACTGTAAATTTTAGATGTTAAAACAAAGACATTTATGAAAAATGTTAAAGGTAATTTACAGTTGGGGGAAAGATGCAAAATGAAAAAAACAGACAAAAGCTGAGTTTTGCACCCTACTCTAGAACAGAGTAAAATGACCTGTTAATATGTTAATGACACATAACTATGGACAGCACTATATATTTTATTTACTCATAGACACTGGCTTCACTGATTTCTCATTGTTCAAGGAGAGGAGCTGACTGCTTTGAGTTAGTTGTCGAGCAACAAACATCAGCTGGTGTGTAAGAAATCTGGAATTCCATTGCCTATACAGACCAACCCAGCACAATAGTTTTCTGACGTGTAAATCTCAAGATGTGTTTCAACTAATGTCTCATGGTGCGTGGAAATAATCCACTTACATCCTTCTTTTAAATCTCAGACCTATGCCAGGAAGTTATTTAAAGCACACATGTTAACTGTGATAGACTGTTAAGGTGGCCATAGACGCAGAGATCCGCTCGTTTGGGAGAGATCGAGCGGATCTCTCTCCGATATGCCCACATTGAAGTGGGCAATATCCGGCTGATTTGATCGTGGGCCCTAGTGCCCAACAATGCATCTGAATGCATCTGCAGTGGGATCGAGGGACCACATACACGCAAAGATGCGGCCGCGATCCAACGGGATTTTTTAACCTGCCCGACCAGATATCGATCGGGGAGGCCCGTCGGATGGCCCAACACACGGGCCAATAAGCTGTCGACTTGGTCTGTCGGCAGCTTTTATTGGCCCCTGTATGGGGGCCTTTATGCTCAGGGCCTCAGATTAAGGAATGGATAAAATTAAAGGTATCTTTCTGGGGCATGGACATTACAGTTCTAACATATTTAGGGGCAGATTCACTAACTTCGAGTGAAGGATTCGAATGAAAAAAATTCGAATTTCGAAGTATTTTTTGGGTACTTCGACCATCGAATTGGTTAAATTTTTCGAATTCGAACGAAATCGAACGATTCGAAGTAAAAATCGTTCGACTATTCGACCATTCGATAGTCGAAGTACTTTCCCTTTAAAAAAAACTTCGACCTCCTACTTCGGCAGATAAAACCTACCAAAGTCAATGTTAGCCTATGGGGAAGGTCCCCATAGGCTTGCTAACCTTTTTTTGATCGAAGGATTTTCCATCGATCGTTGGATTAAAATCGTTCGAATCGATCGATCGCAGGATTAGCGCTAAATCCTTCGACTTCGATATTCGAAGTCGAAGGATTTCAATTCGAGGGTCGAATTTCGAAGTATTTTTAACTTCGAAATTCGACCCTTAGTGAATCTGCCCCTTAGTGTTGTGAATTTCCCTACCCATTGTGAAAATATTAAATGTGTCAAAAGTTTTAAAACTTAAGACCAGTATAAACAAATTATATAAAATAAATTAAGCGCATTCTGCATTAGATAATGTTAATTAAGGAACTCAACCAAAAATTAATTACAAGATTAAATTGATTCATTTATACATTTGTGCGTTTTTTTCTGCACTAATAATAACAATTACGCCAATATTGCATAACTTTATACCTGAAAGAACTTATTTAAATGAGAAGGAAATTTACATATACAAAATATGTCTCAATATAGTCAAGATATTTAAACCTGAATATATCATCATCTTCCTTTAATATATGTAAATATTATAGCCTGTATAAGAAGGATCAAGCTGCAAAGAAGATGCGCCAAAACATGCTAATTTTTAAATAATGTTAGGCAATGCCCATAGCATGCTCCAATACAAGAATATTGCTAGTAAGTGTATTGATGTGTATCTTTAATTCATCACCAGGAAACTATAAAATATTGTAGGAAACTACAAGCTTTGATTCCTAATTGCGAGAAGCATTTGCAAGGCAGTGCTAGTTGTGATCAGTGCATTATTCATTCCTTTTTGGAAAAAAATGATGAAACTCTGGACTTTAAGCCCAGTGCAGGTGGGTAGGTAAGGCTTACACGAGGAAATGAGAAGATATCAAAAAAGTAATAGATTGTATGTGAAAAAGCTGGCTGAATGAAGGTGAACAGAAAAGCATAGAACAGTGTTGTCACTAAGAAAATTCTATGTACAGTGGCACACATAACTAAAGGTCCCCATAGACGCAAAGATTTCTCTTGCTGAACGACCAATTTTACCAAAGTCTGACCAATCCTTCGAAATTAACATGCGGTTACTGGGATTGATCGAACATCTTTCAATTTTTCGGCCGACATCTGTCAGGAAATTGATCGGCCAGGTTAAAAAATCTTTGTCAGTCCCAGTGCAATCTATCTATGTTTGCAGGGCCAAGCAGGCAGCTCCCCTTTGTTTTCCTGGCAAATTGGTCTTTTTAGTTGATGGACAATTCATGCGATCGTTCCGAGATAATCGTGGTCTCACGATGATGATCGGATCTTTTAAAAATCTCAACATCTATGGCCATCTTAAGGCTTGTTGTTCCTTTATCTTCTTCCTTAATTCAAGTGCAAAAGTGCAGGTGAATAAAAATTTTAAGTGAGAAAAGTGGTGTAAAAAGCGGCAACACTCAGTCCTGGATTATAGGTGGCACATACTATACATACTCATAAAATCATTACATTGCTATTAATCCAAATAATTTTACATAATGCACCATGTATGCATTGCACTACTGTTTGGTGTATTTCAACGCTGTTTTAGGCACCATTAAAACTGCAGTTTTTTAGGGGGCTGTCTATCACTGGTCCGTGTGCTGCACGCACAGTGCTTTTGATTCACAAACATTACAGGCAGTGACAGGTAGACATATTCTGTATGTAGGCAAACTCCATGCCATAAAAGCACCAGCAAGTAATTATGGTCTGCTGCCTTCAATAATATATGCTGGGCGAATAAATCTAACTGTATAAAAACCCCAGCTGGGGTAATGATTGACCAGCGACAGTATACTGTAAAAAAGGTAACAGGCAGGGAGTTTCCAGTTTCTCAAA
Source organism: Xenopus laevis (assembly GCF_017654675.1). NCBI lineage: Eukaryota > Metazoa > Chordata > Amphibia > Anura > Pipidae > Xenopus > Xenopus laevis. The sequence goes on from NC_054380.1 coordinate 46,355,958, forward strand.
TGTGACCAAAAATAGATATGATTGTATATTTCTGTTCTCAAATGGTGTGTACCTGTAACTGAAAATATTCGTCAGGGAGTGGCATTTACCTTGTATGTCTGTTGCAATATTTTGAGATTAATTTAATTATCTTTTCAATTTTCATTGTCTTATTGTTAGAGTATACATTTCACCTTCTTCTCACACCCCCAACTGGAATGAGGAAACTGGTCAATAGAGGATTTGTTTTACATTTTGCCATAAGCAGTTTCCAACATAGAAACCAACAACATATGAATGGCATGCAACTGCTGACATGGGGCAGACTTTGGCCTGAAAATGTGCCTATTAGTTTGCTTGCATAGAAGTGTTGTATAATATACTGTTCCTCAATATGATTCATTGATAAAGTTAAATTACTTGAAGCTACCATAGTGAAAAATATGAGAACTTATTAAGGAAAAAAAGATTTAAAAAAAAAGTCAAGTATAACATTTGTCATGTAAAAATATTAATGTGATATAAAAACATAGCAACAAATCAGAATTAAGTTTGACACTTATAATAAGTAATATACATGGCATGTAGAAAATTAAGGCGCTTAGAGAGTATTATGTTATTATAATGTGTGTTGGAACACTTCAAATAAATATTTTATATTCTCTATTTAGCTTTATAAAGTATCAAATATATTTTTTATTATAATGTAATTTAGTCTTTCTTACCTGTCTTTGTCTCTTATTTTTCTGTTTTGTAAAATAATACAGCCCATCATCAACATTCATCAAAATATTTGCTAAGGGGTTATGTTTATTGTACAAGAAATGTGTAATCTTATAAAAAAAACTTCCTGAAGTTTATGAGATGAATCAAGGTTGGCCTCTCCCTTTCAGGCACCTATTGCAAGGTATATATATAATCAGTACAACCCTTTTTTGGTCCAGTTGCAGCCAGAATGGGTTCACTAACACAGACAATTTACCTGCTCAGTCTTGTCCTGCGTTTAGTACTTTTCCATATCACAGGTAATGTGAAACTTTTTAAAAAATTATAGTAGTAAGAATGTAAAGGTTCCTTAAAAGCTATCTGATTTAGGTTCTTTTTAAATATGCTGTTGATAATCTTTTTAACATTTACAATTTTGTTTATTTTACCACAGTCCCCTACTTGCGCCCTGAAGCTGAAAAATCTGTTTCAGGGTATTCCAGTTAGGATCCAGTATGTAATTTCTCCTGAAGGCCATAAAAAAAATCAAGGCTCATAATAGAACATCTAATACCTTGATGCTAATCCAAAAGGATATGTCATTCACCTGTATTATCACTGTCTATTAATGTGTTGTTTAACATTTTTATTTTAACACAGAAAGCACTGCAGCTACTACAGGTAACTAACTTTATTTGCATTTATCATGACATATGCATTGCCCCAACTTCCATGTTGCATGTATTAGAATCTGCCTACACTGATAGATGCCCATTAAGCAGCCTGTTCAATTCAAAGGAATACCTGTCACTTTCGTAACAGTTTTTTAGAGTTACTTCTTAATATGAATATTAGTCCTCAAGGATAAAGCAGCCATGATATAGCTAGATACAGTTATATAAAATGCCCAATTATAGGAAGGCCATCTTCGTAGAGTCAATTTAAGCAAATAATTCTACAAATTTAATTTTTTCTGTAATTATAGTACAGTACCATGAACATTATAGTTACTAAGCTTACATCTATATTGGTGTTTAGTAGACTTAAGCTATGGTGATCCAAATTACAGGAATGAACTCTTATCCTGAAAAATCCCATGTCTCAAGCGTTGCATATAATAGATTTCACAGCTGTATAAGTATATGGGTTTTTAAATGTAGCATCAAAGTTAAATGACTTAATCTCTTAAATAAGCCAAATCAATGAATGATTTTCAACAATCACATAAGAGCACCATGATTTCTCTCATTTGTACATGGACTTTGCATCTTGTGTCTTAAGTTGCACTCTTTGTGCTCAAAGAGCTGTATGTGTCTCTGAATGCAAATCTGCTAGAAGAGGCCGAGGGGAGAAGCACATGAGTGTTCCCCTGGAACTCCCCCTAGCTTTCTTGGCATTTAGATATGCAAGCTAGGGAGCAGCAGGTAGTCAAAGTACTTGGATCCCTTACTTACACTATTAATTGTACAACTGCCTTGATCCACAACCTGGCTGGATATTTAATCCAATGAAGGTGCAGATCACAGCTTGCAGCACGGATCTTACAGGTGCAAGAGCATCCTTAATAGTTTGTAAATTAGACTGTGTATTCAAATGCAAGTTATAAAAAAGTCAATGTGGAAATATATTAACCTGTGCTAAAAAGTATTGCAAATTACTTCTGCATTTATTCAAATGTATTAGGTGATGAAGAATAATGAGCATTGAAAAAGAAACATCATTTGTTGCTCAGAAATTTGAGGTCCCATAAAGTAAGCCAGTGCTACTGATACCACCTACTAGTGTGTAGTTTCATTCTTATCTTTCAGATTCACCTTATAACACAGGAACTGCAGCAGTAACCAGAGGTATTTTTTTATTGGGTGGCAAAATTTACGCTACCCTTCCTACCTGATTAGTACCTCTAAGCACCACTTATTTTTTTTCATTCTTCTCTTTCAGATTCACATTATAATACAGGAACTGCAGCAGTAACCAGAGGTATTTATTATTGGGTGGCAAAATGTTATGCTACCCTTACTACCTGATTAGTACCTCTAAGCACCCCTTATTTTTTTCATTCTTCTCTTTCAGATTCACCTTATAACACAGGAACTGCAGCAGTAACCAGAGGTACAAAAAACTCAACATAGAAATTAAAGAAAGCTGTGCGAAAAAGTATTGTAAATGACTTCTGAATTTATTCAAATGTATTATGTGATGAATAATAATAAGTATTAAGAAATACCCTTCATTTGAAGAAATATCATACTTTGCTCAGAAATTGGTCCTGTGATTGTAATCCAATTCTACAGATGCCTTACTAATATGAAGCTACACTCTTCTCTTTCAGAGCCACCTTTCAACACGGAAACCACTACAGTAACCAGAGGTATTTTTTCTTATTGGGTGGAAAATTTTACTAATTGTAAGCACCCCCTTATGTAAGTCAAAATAAATGAGTGGCTTGACAAAAATGTAAAAATACAAAAACAAGGTGATCCTTTCAAACTTAATTTAAACCCACGGCGGAGGCAGAGGTCTGACCTAAGTCAGTGATTTCAATTAATTCTATAAAAAAGAGAAAAAGAACCCCAATTGCCTCCCACTCGTACAGCAGTTCCTCAAATGTTAAACTACCTATTAAGTATTTTGTGATTGCTGAGGGCAATCACTAACCAATAAAATTAATGATGTGCTTGGTTTTAACAAAATAAGATTACATTAAAGTGCAAGTGCTATAAAAATTTATTCTATTGATTATACTTAAACTTAAAGGTTAATAAATACTTGATACAATTAATACTTCGCACAAATTAATAGCCTTATGATACAGTGTATTATCAGGTACCTTATGTTTTCACCCACAATCAATCCGACCAAGGAATTAATTAAAATAAGGATACTAAAGTGCTTTAAGTGCTGATTAGATTGTTATAAGATGGCAATTACCATAAATTCATAATTGCTTCCAAATTAATTGATTATAAAGTGCTAGACAGTGCCAAGTAATTAATAATAAATAGATAATAAATAGTGTAGTTGATATAAAGAGGACCACAATTGATGGGATAAATAATTGTTAAAAACACACAGAATGCTCAGGTTAAAAGGTTTTAAGCAAGAAATGGAAAATTGCAGGGGGTGGAGTTGTCCCAAAAGCTGCTACCTGAATTATTTTCTATCCCTGGGACACCACAAAGATAAGGAGGCAGAGTATCCGGGACTGTGGTCTTGTTTGTTAATCTAAATCCTATTCTGAGGAGAGACTAAGTAACCCTAAAAAACCACAAATCCACGGGCTCTTGTGAGCTTTAGTAGCAGAGAAGAGAGAGATACCCGAGCACTAGGTAGAAGTAGATTTCCTTCCCACCCCTTCTATTCCGTTTCCCAAAGACCGAAATTATTCTAAAATTTTAAGTTAAAAGGATTCCAAACGCCGACGCGCGTTTCGCAGTGATAGCTTACGCCTTGATAAAGCTATCACTGCGAAACGCGCGTCGGCGTTTGGAATCCTTTTAACTTAAAATTTTAGAATAATTTCGGTCTTTGGGAAACGGAATAGAAGGGGTGGGAAGGAAATCTACTTCTACCTAGTGCTCGGGTATCTCTCTCTTCTCTGCTACTAAAGCTCACAAGAGCCCGTGGATTTGTGGTTTTTTAGGGTTACTTAGGCTAAGGCCACACTAGGCGATAGCGCCGCGATTTGACTCGCAGCGACTTTTCGCCGCGACTTTTAAGCCGCAATCGCTGGGGAAACTTTTGCACTGGCATCTATGGGGAATCGCGAAAAATCGCCAGCGTAAAAACACACGCGGCGATCTTTTCTCTACTGTCGCTCGAAATTGCCTCGCTAGGCGATTTCAAGCGACAATAGAAAAAAGATCGCCGCGTGTGTTTTTACGCTGGCGATTTTTCGCGATTCCCCATAGACGCCAGCGCAAAAGTTTCCCCAGCGATTGCGGCTTAAAAGTCGCGGCGAAAAGTCGCCGCGAGTCAAATCGCGGCGCTATCGCCTAGTGTGGCCTTAGCCTTAGTCTCTCCTCAGAATAGGATTTAGATTAACAAACAAGACCACAGTCCCGGATACTCTGCCTCCTTATCTTTGTGGTGTCCCAGGGATAGAAAATAATTCAGGTAGCAGCTTTTGGGACAACTCCACCCCCTGCAATTTTCCATTTCTTGCTTAAAACCTTTTAACCTGAGCATTCTGTGTGTTTTTAACAATTATTTATCCCATCAATTGTGGTCCTCTTTATATCAACTACACTATTTATTATCTATTTATTATTAATTACTTGGCACTGTCTAGCACTTTATAATCAATTAATTTGGAAGCAATTATGAATTTATGGTAATTGCCATCTTATAACAATCTAATCAGCACTTAAAGCACTTTAGTATCCTTATTTTAATTAATTCCTTGGTCGGATTGATTGTGGGTGAAAACATAAGGTACCTGATAATACACTGTATCATAAGGCTATTAATTTGTGCGAAGTATTAATTGTATCAAGTATTTATTAACCTTTAAGTTTAAGTATAATCAATAGAATAAATTTTTATAGCACTTGCACTTTAATGTAATCTTATTTTGTTAAAACCAAGCACATCATTAATTTTATTGGTTAGTGATTGCCCTCAGCAATCACAAAATACTTAATAGGTAGTTTAACATTTGAGGAACTGCTGTACGAGTGGGAGGCAATTGGGGTTCTTTTTCTCTTTTTTAAAAAATGTAAAAATATCAATACGACGCTGGATAATGAATTTATTAACATGAGGCATAAGCAGATATAAATCTTGCATTTATAAATCTTGCACATATATGACATATATGTGCTCTAGATTTTCTATATAGATCACAGTGTTGTTTATTTTGCCTACACATCATGGTGAAAAAAGTTACAGTCCCTTCTACAAAAAGGTTCAAATGGTAAATTAGAATTTTGAATAGTTTTTTTGATCAAAACTCACAATTTTGAATTTATAATCACCAACTCGATTTTGAATGTGAGATATATAACACCTTGACCATGGAAACAGTTCTAATTCGATACTTCGCAACCTAAAACCTGCATGTAGAGGTCTGTTGAGCTATTTGAAGATGTTAAAAGCCTTCCGGACATTCAAGTTTTTTTTCGAAGGAAAGCTCGATCTGAATTAGATTCAAATTTTTGGACCCGTTCCTATTCTATAGAATGTTAGACATTCACGTTTTTCATAAATAACCTCTTATTTCAGTTGTGAGTATGTAAAAAAAATTCACATAACTTTGATATTTGACCTTTGATAAATAACTCCCCTTAGATTTTCCTAGAGGCCCAGCAAGGGTTTAGCAGCAAAGCTAAAGCCTGTATTCCAATCTCAAGGCAACTTTCACTGTTAGGGGAAGATTTATCAAAGGTCGAAGTGAAAATTCAAATTTAAAAAATTAGAATTTTGAGCTAATTTTTGTGTACTTTGACTAGGGAATAGTCCAAATTCAATTCAAATTTGAAAAAAATTAAAAAATTTATCATGTTCTGTAAAAGTTCATAACCTTGACATTCAGTATGGAGCATGGAGCATTGCAAAGTGAGGGTTCATGAACACTAATGAAAGGCAGAAATTGTGCTTTAATTTTAATATTGCTTTCTATTTAATTATTTTCAATTAAAGATATATATCCGATCCGCCTTTCGGGAGGATGGGACAGATGCTCTGGTCGTGTGGAGATCTACTACCAATATGCATGGGGCACCGTATGTGATGATTATTGGGATCTCAATGATGCATCTGTAGTATGCAGACAGATTAACTGTGGATCGGCAGTATCTGCTCCAAGTTATGCATATTTTGGTCAAGGATCTGGCCGAATATTAATGGATGATGTTTATTGTGCTGGAAATGAACAATACATTTGGCAATGTCCTTTTAGTGGATGGGGGTCTCATAACTGTCAGCACACTGAAGATGCTGGTGTCATCTGCTCAGGTACGTGCTTTTTATATAGAACATGCCATCTAGGCTGAAAAACTAACACAGAGGGATTTGTTTACTAAAACCCAAATTTTTCTCATAATATTATAAAAACTCAAACACCCAAGCCTGAATCTCCTTTATTTATTAATAATTTTTTTAAAAAAAATTCCGCATGTGTTCTGCCTCTTTCTGTTGCACCCACTGACTGGAGGAAGTGGAGCCTGAGGTGGAGGTAGACCTCAGTATAGGAGAAGAAAGTGTCAGAATATTGTTATAGGTCGCTCTAGGAGTGACAGCTAGGATCAGGACAATGAGTGAGCAGCTAAGGGACCCGAGTGTTTAGGGTCAGGATTAGGTAGATCGTGGAGTAATATACCTCTGCAGGCTTCACCTGGTGATGGAGAATTGGTGACAAACAGGCAGGCTTAACTACCCAAAGAAAGTTGGTGATGGGACAAAGGTTGATTTGTGAGTGTTCTGCATGTACTGACCTATGCAATGTGTTACATCTCTGAACACACACTCTAAAGGTGGCCATACACGGGCCGATAAAAGCTGCCGACAGACCGAGTCGGCAGCTTATTGGCCCGTGTATGGGGGCCCCCGACGGGCTTCCCCGATCGAGATCTGGCCGAAAGTCGGCCAGATCTCGATCGGATGGGATTAAAAATCCCGTCGGATCGCGGCCGCATCTGTTCGTTGATGCGGTCCCGCGATCCGACCGCCCGTTTGGCGAACGCTAGGATCCGATCGTTGGGCCCTAGGGCCCACGATCGGATCAGCCCGATATTGCTCACCTCAAGGTGGGCATATCGGAGGGAGATCCGCTCGTTTGGCGACATCGCCAAACGAGCGGATCTATCCGTGTATGGCCACCTTTAGATATTGAACCACTGGTGCCCAAAGTTATTGAGAGTGAATGTTGTGTCTTTACCAGTGTGGTATCCCTTTTTCCACTCTATAAACGAGGGCCCATCTGAAAATAGTCTAGAAATATTGGTGCCTACCGGAAGTTGGGAGTTAGACCCCTTGCCCAGGTCTTCTATACTCACTGACAGTAACTAAGGGAACATTTGGGGTACCACTCCATACACTTGTTACATGTATAATTACTACTTCTTTAAACAGTGAGTGTAGTTTAATAAAGATAAACCCTGCTAGCTGCTGACCCTGTTGCATTACATTTCCTCAAATCCCTTAGCATCCCACTGACGTTCTTTCACTAACTTGCGTATTGAATTTATTTCATTGGTTTCCCCAACCCTGTATAAAATTCCCTTTTTTTAATACAATAAACTAAGCTTAAATCATTATATTTCCATGAAGAATTTAAACTAGGAAACCTTTTTTTACAGAGTCCGCCCAGAACCATACTGAACCACCAAGAGGTAATTAAAAAAAAGATTATGCATATGTACTGTGCCTAGTAAAAAGACAAACTCATTTATTGTATTGGATAACAAATCCTACAATGAACTGTTGTTCACAAAATCCAACGTTACTAACACTCCATGGGGATCTTCCTCAGGTTTGTTTTCCCTAAGATCACCATAGAGTGAACAAAACATTGTTTTTTTTTTTAAATAAATGTTTTTGCATGTAACCTTGATGTAACACTGATGAGTGTGATATATTTACTGTAGATAAGGGCACTTACCATATCATGACCACTTCCCGCTTACTTTCCCAAATAAAGTCAGACAGTACCAAAAAACTGTAGGAGCAGTCACGGGCATCGCAAAAGAAGAATTTATTGAGCTTTCACATGGTCTAGCATTCTTTTGCTATGCCTGTGAGCGAGTGCGTCCAGTGCTTCCAGTTTTTTGGTACTATATAAATATATATGTCATAGTTTTGGTTCCACCAATAGGAGAGAGTTACTTCTACACCAGATATATATAATCTTGTATATTTGTATAATCCTGTGCATAGATATAACAGGTTGCTTTAGATTTTTCCCTTTTGTGTATTCAAACTTGGGTTTCTGAGAAATACTTTATACGGTTCTCATCTATAGTTTTTACCTGCCAATTCACCCTAACTTTTTTTCAATTCTAAATCATGCCAGTTTATTTACTTCTATGAAGCAATACAAAGACCCTTCTGCATAACCATATCCTACTGAATATGCATGCAGCATGACTTTTAGTCCAACTTCGGTTGCTTGCTGCCAGAAGCAGAGAAATAATGGATTATACTGTACTACTAAAAAATGTATGTGATGTGTTATATATATTATATTATACATAATTTTTGGTTGACTCATTATTGGAATGTACACTGGAGACAATTTTAGACAGGGTTGCATCATTGGAAAAAAAATTATTGTGCCAGAAAAAAAATCATAGGAAAATGCAAATAACATTACTAGAATTGTCTCTATGGGGCTCAATTACTAACAATCACATTTCGTTTCTTCTCCACAAATCTCCATGAGTTGTATGAGGTTCTATAGAAGTCAGTGAAAGCCACACTGAACTGATTGGGCTGCTTTAAATCATTTTGGACTTAAAGGTTTTTGGATTTTCTATTTCTCTAGGAATTGGCTGAAAAACTAGAATTTTTAGAGGTTTTAAAGGTATTAGTGTTTTTAGCACATCGTTCGCCACTTTTTTCCATTTCTACTTTTTTATATTTAGATCTTTTAACAAATTCAATGCCAATCCTAGTTTTAGAGTTTATAAGTTTTATTAAGCATATATTTTGCAACAGTGACATTTTCTCTTTAATTTAAGGCAATTTAAATAAGTTTTATTTAATAATGTAGTTCACTTAAGGATGAAATTCAGGTACAAAAAAAGATGGAATACAGTGTTTGAATTGGTAGATAATAAACTACAGATGAGGAGCTCACAAAGTTTTTCCATAGGAAACCCAAGTTCTGTTACAGGAAGGGAAAATGTAACGCAATGTCTCTTTAGATCTGGTGGGGAAATACAGGTAAAGACCTGTCCATCTGTAAATCAAGGACGGTTCTTCACCCATGAATAAATTAGCAAAAAGTATAGGATTAAACCAGTATTAGACTTTGTAATCTTGTTGTTATAATATAAAATTATAAATGGGCTGATGGAGTGATAGATATGTACTGAGCTTAGCTGTTCTGCTAGGGGCAACTTGCAACATTTTCAGTCACGCTGACCTTTAAGTATTTTTAAGACGATTACAAAAAAATGTTTGACAAACCTTCCTGATCCTGTATTATATTATGAATATCATTAAATGTGAAGGGTTCCTGTAATTTAAGAGTTGGTTGACAACCACTCTGATCCAATTAACTCCAGATTGTTACTGTTTGTGCCCAAAAGAACCTTTTGTAGTATTTTTTTTTCAAATAAGCTCAACCTGCCTCCCCTCTTATGCTGTTGTCAGAGACTGAGACATGTGCAAAACAAACCGCATTTTGCCATGCACTTGAGCATTGCTTTCCATAAATTGGCAGTGCACTACTGTGCCATGTAGGATGAGCACATTGTATTCGAGTGCATGCTCAATAGGGATTAAAACAGCAGAGAGGCAAGGGAAATCCTTAGAAGTGGCAGTCCTGTATTGTAAGATGGTGCTCAGGAACATCTATACTCTGTGCTTCTAGTGGATGCACATGTGGATATTTAAGTAGTCATGAATATAGTGGTTGGCTTTGGGGTGGGGTTAAATATTAGGATAAGATGACTGTTAACTTGTGGATAGGGCTTTTTTCTCCTTGAACCTCTTTGACCATAAAAGTTTTATGAGAGACACTATAATATATATAGTTAATTATATATAACTGTGATTATATGATATAACAAATGTTTAATGATGTCCAGAAATCCAAAAAGTTTGTATACATTTTCCCCCCTAGGTTGGAATTCTACCACAACTCCCAGCACAATTAATCCAGGTATTTATAGTTTGTTAGGCTGGTTTTGTAAATTACATCATCCACTGAAACTCATAGGCAATGTACAAAATCAGGGGCAACAGAAGGCTAAAAAAGATGACATTTGAAACTGTTGATACAGATGAGTATAGTCTCAGTTTATAGTGTTCAAAGAAGTGTGGTAGTGCATAGAAAACACATAGAAAACAATTATGGGGAACTGCACATGGTGGGGAGAAGCCAAGTCACCGCATTATTACAGTGTGTATCAGCTGGCTCAGTTGCAATTACGTTCAATCTGCAAAGTAAAGGGCTCTCAGACACAAGAGAATCCTAAAATTAACACCAGTCTTGATGAAGGTTTACATCCAGAAAACCCTTTACATGTTAAATCTACAGCCACACCACATACCTATTGTGTCCACCTTTTAAGATAAATATATTAAGAAATTTATCACAGTGACAACAATATGTTCTTATATATAGTGATATTCAGTAATGGTGGTAATGTATGCATGAATGTAAGAAGTTTGTTAATAGCTTCTGAATATGTTTAAAGATACTGATGCCACGTCAATAAACAAATAAAATTTGTCAAAAATTTGATCCCAGAAGTTCATTGACGAAGCACTAAGCACTTTTGGCCCACATTCACAAGTCTCTCTAGCTTTATCCCCAACTTCGGTATGGAAGATATCTACATATTGAGAAAAAAATGCAGCAGCGCTCCAAAAGTGCAAACAGTGATTATTAGTGACAGAAAATAAGTGATGCTTCTGCCTTTCCTTCAGCCAGTGCCAGAATTTAGCGGTAGGCAGAAGAGATGTCCTCCAGCTTGGTCCTCCTCTGCCTTCAGCCCTTTGTTCAAGCATTTTGATAAAGGACTAAAGTAAGCCCAAAATGTTGGCTGTTTTGTGCACTGTATGCACATTGCTATGTGTTTTGTTTTCAGTATATGTGTAGCTCTGGCAGTGCGAATACCAGTCTGCACCCAAAGCTACAAAATGTGTGCAGTGTAACACTATCCAACTTTTTTGGTGTAACATATCCTTGCTCGAAATTCCGCTTTGCCTAGTTTGTTTGAAATAGACTTGCTGGAGCTTTTTTCATTAAATTCTAATATGAGTGCATCTGCCAGTCCTTTAAACTTTTAGGGGCAGATTTACTAAGGGTCGAATTTCGAAGTTAAAAAAACTACGATTTTTAGCGTATTCGAACGATCAAATAGAAATTGTATGATCGAACAATTAAATAGTTTGAATCAAATGATTCGAATGATTTTTAGTGATCGATCGAAGGATTTCTATTCGATCAAAAAAAAACTTAGAAAAGTGCTATGGAAGGTCCCCATAGGCTAACATTGCACTTCAGTAGATTTAATTTGGTGAAGTATGATGTTGAAGTGTTTTTTTAAAGAGACAGTACTACGATTATCGAATGGTCGAATAGTCAAACGATTTTTACTTCGAATCAAAGTCAAAGGGGCATATTTACTTAGCTCGAGTGAAGGATTAGAAGGAAAAAAACTTCGAATTTCAAAGGTTTTTTTTGGCTACTTCGACCTTCGACCTTCGACTACGACTTCGAATCGAACGATTCGAACTAAAAATCGTTAGACTATTCGACCATTCGATAGTCGAAGTACTGTCTCTTTAAAAAAAACTTTTACTACCTACTTCGCCACCTAAAACCTACCGAGCACCAATGTTAGCCTATGGGGAAGGTCCAACATATACAGTACAGCTTTCTCACCAGTACTGTGCTGATTGATCCAGGACAATCACATGTCCGTAGTTTATGTTCCCTGGCAGGGGAACTTCCTCACGGCATCAAAAATACAAAGTTGAACGGACTACTGCTGATGAATTAAAGCTTTATTTCACCAAAAATTAAAGTTCGTAATGTCCATTACTACTGACGAGTATAACTTTTCTTTTTCAAACATGAAACTTTATAGCTACACACATTATTGACAAAACATTCACTATTAGTGCTTAAAGGGACATACCCTCAAATCTTAACCACCATATTGATTACCATCAATTAAAAACATTTAAAATCAATAGAGAGCTATAGATATGAAGATACAGTATACATTTTGTTTATTCTCTAAAAAAAAAAATTTACGCACTTTAATTTTTGGTAAAATAAAGCTTTAATTCATCAGCAGTAGTCCGTTCAACTTTGTATTTTTGATGCTATGGGGAAGGTCCTCATAGGCTTTCTAAGTACTTTTTTTAGCGAAGGAAAATCGTTCAATCGATGAATTAAAATCCTTCAAATCGTTCGATTTGAACGATTTTTCCTATAATCGTTCGAACAAGAATTTGAATATATAAATAGGAGAGGGCCCAATAAGCAATAAAAAGTAGCAATGATAAGCTGGCAAGATCATGTTGAAGTTAAAATCCAATTTTTAGCATTAAACCATTTGCAGAAATAATAAAAAATACTAACATTAATGAATTGCCCTCTTATTGTTTCCACTTTTTGTATTTGTGATTTACAGTATGTGCTGTTTTTAATTGTATAGTTTTTTTATTATTCAGTTTAACTCCCTTAGTCTTCATTAATATGTTTTCCCCATCTTTTAGTGGTCTCTACTTGTCCTGTTTTTCTTAGAGGCAAATATCTAAATACAGTAGCATAAGGTAAACTTATTCATAAAACAAGGTTCATATAAACTGAGGTTAAAATAGATTATGCCTTAAAACTACATGAAAAGAGTATCCACCACCAGCAGACAACAGTAATTTTGCATAAAACTACAATAAAACCCCCCATTTTAAATTTTTTAGGGGACCAGAAAAAAAGTTGTAAAATCTGGCGAAATATAAAATCAGGGAAATCCATTATGCATTTTATGTTGGTGGGATCACAAAGAAAAAAATATACTTCCTGTTTCATACTGTGTCTTCTGGATATAAAGCTATTATCAGTCACTCACATTGATCTGATTTTTTTTTAAATTAAATTCAGAATATTTCAGTTTTCGTCTTGTGGGTGGCATCGATAGGTGTGCTGGACGTGTGGAGATTTATTACCAGAATTCCTGGGGAACAGTTTGTGATGATTCATGGGACATTAATGATGCATCTGTGGTATGCAGGCAGCTGGCCTGTGGATCTGCTGTAGCAGCTGTCGGTAATGCATATTTTGGACAAGGCTCTGGGAATATCGTATTGGATGATGTCATTTGTCATGGAACAGAACAATATTTATGGCAGTGCCCTCATAATGGTTGGGGTAATCATAATTGTTCACCAGTAGAAGATGCTGGTGTTATCTGCTCAGGTATGTAAACACTTCATATGTATACAATGTTGTAAAAAACATTTGCCCAGGTGCACTAACACATAGTAACTGATCAGCAGGAAACATTTATTGGTCACCTGCTTAAGGAGAATTGAACCCTTTAGCAAAAAAAACCCTACCCCCACCCCACATAGACCCCCCTCTCTCCTCCCCCCAGCCTAACTGCCCCTAATTTTATACTTACCCCTCAGCGCAGATCCAGGCATCGGAGTTCACCGCAGCCATCTTGCTCCCACTGCGCATCTCTTTCTCAGCTTGCCGAAAACCCAGAAGATGGCTGTGTTGAACTCCGATGCCTGAATCTGCACCGAGGGGTACGTAAAAAGTTAGGGGCATTTCCCTGGGAAATGCAAACATCTTACATCTTGGTCGCTATGGGTTACAGAACCTGTGCAAACTTACTGCCTTTTATGAAATATGGAGCAAATGTTTTTATGCCCTAGTAATGCAATAATGATGACTGCTAATGGTATAGGGAGATAAGCATATTTATCAGTATTAATTACAACTTTTGTATAAAGTTATAGAAGGGGTAATTTATCGTTTATAATACACCGATTTGTCCATAGCTGTATTAAGGTACCTTATCCATGTTTGCAATAAGTGGCCATTGAGCTGTAGGTAAACCTCAGCTGCCAGAATTCAACAGAAGATGAGTGCTATAGGCAATTTTCAGATAATGTGTAGAAGCTGTATCAGATTTATTGGAACCATGTAAGGGAAATTAAGGGTTCCTTGGCACCCAAAGGTAATCATCTACACCCACTAAAACCTAACTGACCCTGCTCACTATTTAGGGCTTCCTGCAATGCAACTTCTGTTCAGAGAATGAAATAACACTATACTTGCTCCATGATTTAATCTCAAGGCTATTTCACTCCACTGTACTATAGGGAATTCGCACCTGTCTTACTGGAGACTACAGGAATTCCTAAGGCTTTTAGGATGGTGTTGCACCCACAGCTACTCAAATCTAACTGACTGTGCCTGCTATCTTGGTCCTGCTGCAATAATACTTCTTTTGAAAAAAAGGAATAACACTGACCGTTCAGTTAGTTTAGTCTCACAGTCACCTGTGACCAGAGCAGGTGGTTAGACTTCACAGACTGCATTTACTACTATAATTGACTAATCATTCAGCAAATTGAATGTATTCAAATGTATTAACACACATTAAAACACAAGCTGTGTTGGATATATTGAGGCTGGTAAGGAGCAAAGATTAAGACTGGGCATGTGGAGCTGAGTGCTACAAATGTGGTGACATTGGTGAGTGCAAGTGGACAAAGGGGCTATACATGCAAGAAGATGGTGAAGTTGCTTTAGTGTAAGGAATATGATATATGAAGTAAATTACACTTAATCCACCTGGCCTTATGTATTGAGGTGCTCTGCCCTGTTACAGGCAGCTCAGCATATACAACTCTGTGCCTTGTTTGTCAAGTACAGCTTACTGTAAATAGGCAATGTGTTGTAGCTAGGGTGCACCACAAACACAGTTTGCTAAAAAAAAAAATTAATTACACAGACTCAAACTGAAGCCCTTATTATGGATATTAAAAATACAATTGGGGAGCCTAAAATATATATATAATGCTATCAAAAACCACAATATTTCTATTTGCTGTTTGCCCCAAAATGCTGCCCATCAAATGTGGGTATAGTGCTGTGTTTACAATATGAATTAGTGCTTTTTTATGGGTGGTATATGTGTGTAATCACATAAAGTATAAGGTCCAGTTGGACTATTATGATTAATAAAACATGGATTGGGTACAATATGTATAGGGCTTTATGGGTCTGTTTTTTTGATGTATCCTATATAACAATAATATCTAATTTTTACTTAAAGCATTAAATATTTCCCTTGGTCCCAGGATCTAAATCTCTCCCGAATTTTTTTTTCAGATTCCTCAATAGGTTCCACTGAAAGACCAATAGGTAATACAGCATCTACTAATTCATCTCTGTGTAGTTACATGTGTAAAGATGAAGTGTTAAAATGGAAATAAAGGCTATAGCCTACTGCCTGGATCCTATGTTTCCCTAGGTTAGCAGGAATCGTAGTGGGGGTTTTGTGTGTGGGCGTGGTGACATACAAGGTGATTCCCATGATAGTATACCCGAATGTATAATATTCTGTTCAGTCTTTTTGAGAACTGCACCTGTGCAGCTGTGATAAGATCAGTGAATGTGTGAGCTGCTCTTTGAGTATGGTAGTAGAAAAGGAAAGCTTGTCCACCGCAAGGAATGCATATGAAGGAGTTTTCCAGATATGACCACCAAAAGTAGTGATCCCAGTGGATAGAGTTTGAGATCTTGATGTATATGAATAACCCTTTACTTATAAAATAACTCACTTAGGGGTCAATTATCACCACTGGGCAAATTTGCCTGTGGGCAGTAATCAATGACAACCAATAAAATTGTTACATTGTGCAGCTGGCTGAAAAGCCAGTCACTGATTGGTTGCTATGGGTTACTGCTTACGGTGGCCATACACGGGCAGATAAAGCTGCCAATATCGGTCGTTTGGACCGATTTGACAGCTTATCTGCCCGTGTATGGGGGCTTCCGACGGGTCTTCCCGAATCGATATCTGGCCACGATATCGATCGGGAAGGTTTGATTTTTAACCGCCCGACCCGTCGGAGCCCCTTGGCGCATCGTAATTCGATCGTTCGGCCATATGGCCGAACGTTCGAATTACCCCCGATATAGCCATGCCGTTAGTGGCATATCAGGGAAAGCTCCGCTCGTTTGGCGATGTCGCCAAACGAACGGATCTTTGTGTCTATGACCAGCTTTACTGTCACCCAGTGATTACTATGAATAGAAAATTGATGAGTTTTTTCCGGGATGAGCTCTTTGATAGCACTTTGATAGACCTTTTGATAAACCTGACCCTAACTGTTATTTTTTCTACCTAATTCATTTGTGAATAAAGGGGTCGTTTACCTTCCAAACACTTTTTTTCCCAGTTGATTTGCATTCAGCACAAAAAACAGAAGTGTAAAGTTAATATTCACAGTCTCTGGTGATTCATTCTGGCAGTAATCCAGGTGAAGATTCTGAATGGTTTCAATTTGCTACATAGTTGATATATTTTTCAGCAGCATCTGTGGAATATTAGCAACTATTGTATCAATCCTAACATTTGCCTTTCAAGGAGAAATAAACCCCCGGTAATCAAAAATCCCCATCACCTTCCCTCCAATACCCCCTCCCCTGCTTTCACTCTCCATAGTACCTTACTTGAAAAAGTGTCCCTGGCATTAATGTTGGCATATTCATGCAAAATAGCAGAGCTCTTTGGCTCCATCTTCAGTATCTTCTTTTCCTTTGATAATCCAGCACATGAGCAGTAGCCATGAATACCAGATTGGCACCAACTGCGCAAGTGAGAAAAAACTCTATGTCGCCAATCACTTCCACAAGGAATCCGAAGATACTGAAGATGGCGCCCAAGAGCTCCGCTGCACTACTTTGCATGAATATGCCAATGTTAATGCTAGGGACACATTTTCAAGTACTGGGGGGATGGGGTTTTTCGATTAACGGGGGTTTAGTTCTCCTAATGAAACACAAACTGAAACCAACTGAACTGAAAAAGTGTTGGGAGGCGAATGACCCCTTTAAGCGATTGATCAATTTTATATCTAATAAGTTAGTTGAATATACCTTTTCAAGGAGAGACCATACAGTGACAATCTCTTAAATGCAATGAAAATCTGCAGTGTAATAATAGTGCCAAAACAATGCAAGCTTGTAAAGTATTCTTAATTTTGTGAATTTAGGTTTAATTTACACATTTTAGGGGTGTGCCTTTTGAATGTTGTTACATTCTTTGTTTTTGCTATGTTACAAACATAAACACACATTTTTATCCATTACAAATGAAGCAGTTCGATGGTAATGGAAGAAGTGTATGAGAATCTAACAAGGGGGCAGCTGTGATAGTTAGGTACTATATGATCAGCAATGAACCCTTTTATTTTTAAAAAACAAATGTTTCCTTTCTAATTTCAGTTACATATAATTATACAACCTCTAACTCAACCATTGGTAAGTTGTCTATGACTATATCTATACTGATTTAGATCTATTTACGAAACAGCGTATTTATTTAATTTTTTTTAATGTCAGACCCTACCCCATCGTCATGTGGAGGACTCCTGCAAGAATATTATGGATTTATTAAGACACCAATGTATCCCAACTCTTATCCTCCTCATTCCTACTGTGTGTGGGACATTCGGACCTATTTCGGTTTTTATATTGAATTGCGATTCCTGGATTTTAAGTAAGTATATGGAGAATGAAATATGTTAATTTATTTATGTATCATAACACTACTGCTTATAAAATGTACTGATATTATAAATATATACTTATAGGGAAATATTACATTTTCTCTTATATTGTTATTATACAGTCTTGAACCTTCACCCAACTGTACTTATGACTGGGTGATAATATATGACGGGATTCCTGGATATTCTCCTCAGTTAGGAAAGATCTGCAACCCTGGAAATTATACTTTCACTTCATCCTCTAACATCATTGGAGTTGTATTTAGTAGTGATTCAGTCATTCACCATAGTGGCTTCCTTGCAGAGTTCACCTCATTTTATCAACACAGCTGGCCAGGTACTGCAAAATGCAAAATATAACCCTAGTTCATTTGATATTAACTGTTTATTGATGCTCAATATAATGCAGTCTGTGGCTCTTATTTCTTTGCTGGAAACCTGGAAATCATCTCTGGTGTTTGGGATGAGAATGGGATACTTGGTACTCAATATACTGTAGCACAAGAATTCACATTGGTAGGATCGTGCAACTGCTCAGGATGGGCCTAGGGATGAAACTTTCTATTGTACATTGATTCAACCATTATTTATCCCTTTCTGCTCTGTAGCTCTCACTCTCAATATATATATATATATATATATATATATATATATATATATATACTTGGTTTGGTGCTCAAAGGAGAGACAGAAAGCGGAGTGTATGACGTCGCACAATCCCAAATTACCCTTGTGTTAAACGTTGTGTCTACCTGCTTAAGGCAATCAACTTTTGCATGAATATAAATAAATAAATTATTGTGTTCGTGTTGTGATTATTCCAATCAATCTGTGATTATCAAAACAGGATTAAATAAAGTGCATTGTTAAACAATTCATAGTGACTCAGATATTTAAAGTGCATAGTGCTTGATTGTGAACATGGAAAATTGTTTGAGCCTGCGGCTTGGACTGATTAAGGAGACATCATAAAAAGTAACTTTTATTTCATCTACTAAAAATTCATTGGTTGAAAGGGAATTAATTAATAAAACCACTAAAAACAATTAAAAGACAAAGGTGGAAATCGGATCTGGATTTTGTATGAAAAGGGGTGACAGTGTAAGTGCTTCCTTAGACTGTTCCCATATCGATCTCACGACACCCGTTTCCCTATAATGGCTGGATAGTAGTCAGGGAGTGCGTTAAGGAAAAATTAGCACTGTTGCAGTGATCTCCAAAGTGACTGAGCTACGGTGCTACGGTGCCTGACGCACGTTTCGCCGGTTAGGCTTTTTCGGAAAAAGCCTAACCGGCGAAACGTGCGTCAGGCACCGTAGCTTAGCTGCTAATTTAGCGGTTTAAAAACTGGGAACTATAAGGAACCTTATTTAAGCACGCAGTGGGTTAGAGGACTAGGGGGGAAAGAACGGATGATATTTTCTTGGTGGGGGAACCCATCCTCATACCGTCCTGTGCAGCGGATCTGTCAGTGTGATGTGTCGCTTTCGTAGTGTCTAGGGAATAGGCCACAACGCTTTAGGTGCCTCTGAGAGGACACAGTGTTAGTTAAACTTTGCGCACACCATACTGTACAGTGGCTGACATATCACGCTCGACATCAAGGGGCACCTCCCCATAACCCCCAATCCTCGCTTACTTTCGCTCAGTCACTTTGGAGATCACTGCAACAGTGCTAATTTTTCCTTAACGCACTCCCTGACTACTATCCAGCCATTATAGGGAAACGGGTGTCGTGAGATCGATATGGGAACAGTCTAAGGAAGCACTTACACTGTCACCCCTTTTCATACAAAATCCAGATCCGATTTCCACCTTTGTCTTTTAATTGTTTTTAGTGGTTTTATTAATTAATTCCCTTTCAACCAATGAATTTTTAGTAGATGAAATAAAAGTTACTTTTTATGATGTCTCCTTAATCAGTCCAAGCCGCAGGCTCAAACAATTTTCCATGTTCACAATCAAGCACTATGCACTTTAAATATCTGAGTCACTATGAATTGTTTAACAATGCACTTTATTTAATCCTGTTTTGATAATCACAGATTGATTGGAATAATCACAACACGAACACAATAATTTATTTATTTATATTCATGCAAAAGTTGATTGCCTTAAGCAGGTAGACACAACGTTTAACACAAGGGTAATTTGGGATTGTGCGACGTCATACACTCCGCTTTCTGTCTCTCCTTTGAGCACCAAACCAAATATTTATATGGGAGTGGTCAGCATATCCATGCCGAGTTGCTTATAACTCTCGGTTTGAGGGGCAACCCTAAAGAAAAAACATTTGGTTAGAAGGTGCGGCTACCATCCATTACATTTCTCAATATATATATATACACCTTTCTGCTACCGGGTGCAGAAACATCAAATATTCTGCTGCCTGGGTGCAGAAACATCAAATATTCTCAATACTCCAGAAGGATCCACACTCACAGGACTTAAAAAGAAAAATAATTTTTATTCTTAGAACTTCAAACTGATGTTTCGGCCTAACCCAAGGCCTTTCTCAAAGTACTAAAACAACAGTGAACATGCCTTAAATCTGCATTTTGGTGGGAAAACAGCAGCATGCATATATTAGCATTGTCATAATACATTGACCACCATATTACTGTATATATCATTGTAGGTTATCTATTACACATAAAAACTCCATTTATCAACAATTCATCAACAGTAATACACAAAAAAATTAAAACCAAGGCACCAAATAGCAGTCCTAAGTCCTAGTCTCTCCAACACTTAACTCCATGGAGAATCACACTCTTTCCCAGCTACTTTCACACACTCACACCTCCTTCCTGCACGTAGAGGTTTCCACTGGCCACGCACCCTCCTCCATTCAAGGAGGTCTCAAGGGGAAAGCACTGAGGTGTAATCTCACACCTCTTTTTAAATACAACTTAATTAGCTAACTACCTCTAACTAGGCAGCTGCAAAACCCTTAGTGATACTGACACTAAAAATTTTCTTTTCAAAATAGTCATCTAAGTTAAAAGTTACATATAGGTCATGTTGATCGTTTTTTGGTGATAGTTCTGCTTTTGTAAGCAATTATTACTTAAAGTTCATAAACTGACTGTTTTTCCAACCTGACTGCCAACCTGACTAGCATTCAAAGATAATGGTATAATAGATGTAAAAACGGTTATTTTCTGGTGCCAGCATCTCTTTAATGGAGCATGGAATGGAATGCCTACCCAGCTCTCCTCCATTGACTCCAGGAACCCATTCATCCAGCTTTTCCTGAGCTGGCAAAACACACAGCGTTACTTGCTACAGAAACACACACTTTCCCTGAAGATTTATATTCACCAGCCTAACATTGGTGAAATAGACACAATATTGTGCCCTTTTTATACACATATCTTACAATATATATATATATATATATATATAGAACAGCAATATGGCAGCATTATACCAACTATTGAATTACAAAAAATAAGAGTGCAGTTTATGTTGAAAAAAATTGTATTCTATAATAACATTCTCTTATAATTCATTCTTCAGGCTTAACAAACCCAACGGATGAACCAGGTAATTACAGTAATAGCCACTGTTGCCTACTGTATGGTTATGTGTATATATTGAAAATCAGTGAATAGTTTGCTAATATTGTACAATCTTGTTATCTTTTGCCATAGCTTAGCATGATGATATCAGTGGAAATCAGTAAGGTATAGGATCCTTTATCTGGAAACCTGTTATCCAGAAATCTCCAAATTATGGGAAGGACATCTCCCATAGAGTCCATTGCAAGCAAATTATTACTTTCTTTTTTTACTCCTTTTGTCTCTGAAATTAAAGTACCTTGTACTTGATCCTAACTTAGCTAGCATACAGTAACTCTATATTGGTAGCAAAATTATTTTAGAGGCTTTCTTTAATGTTGAAATGTTTTTTTTAAGCAGACAATGTATGGTTATTCAAATTATAGAAAGACCCCTTCTCAAAAAAAAAAAAACATGTTCTCAAGCATTATGGATAATAAATCCTATACCTATATAATAGTGATGTGCAGGTTGAGAAAAACTGGACCTGCACCCGACCCTAACCGGCTGCGACCCAGTCCGCAACCCGAACCTTACCTGGCATGCTCCCCTCTTTATATACCCACACTCTCCCATCTGTGATATCAAGAAAGGGGCAGGGCCTGCACAAGTATATAAAAAGGCATGCAGAGAGGCGGAAGTGGGTCAGAAGAAGGCTGCGGGCAGGGAGAATGGAGGCTAAAGTTCAGCCCGAACCCCTCGCAGTCCGAGGACATACTGTGGAAGTCGGCTCGAACCTGCCCAACCCGCGGCCTTCGGCCCGGTGAGCATATTACTACTGTATCAGGTTTTGTCCCGGTATATTTTCACTGAAAGCATAATTGACAACAGTATTTGCTTGGTCTCTGAGATATAGCTATAGTGCCCTCTGTGGAAAAAGAACATTAAGCAGAACTCACACACTGAGTATCAGTTTTAGAGGCCTCTAAGATTGCTTGAGTTGTGCAAGTTTCTGTTGTGTGGACTCAACTACACAAGAAGTGGGACCCAATGGCAATAATTTATTTACAAGTATAACCCTAATTTGGTTACTGTCTCTTTAAATAGCAACGTACCCTTGGCAATTCAGGGGCCCTGAGTCCCTTTTGCGTGTGAAAAGTACCGGGAACTGGGAATTACAGTGCAGTGTCTCCACCTAGAGAACACTGAGGAACACACCTCAGGGGGATTCCACTAGGAATAATAAAACACACACCTTTTGCAAAGGTTTTTACAAATATAAACTTTATATAAACTGCAGTAAAACTTGGGCAAACTAATAAACCATGCACTCCTACATTGGCGACACGTGGGACACTACCTAAATCACTATAAGATACTTAACTGTTGCTCCAACACAGTCATTTTTAATATCAAGGTCCCAATCCTCCGGAAGGGGTTAATAACCACACAGTTCAAATAAAATGTCCCTTCCCCAGAGCTCTTATTCCCCAGGTAGAGCTACCATTTCCGAAAAGTACCTCTTCCTTTGGAATTTAGCAGCAGCTGCCACATTGCAGGTAAATACACAAGACTTGTCTTCATTTTGGGGCCCCACCCTTGTATCCGTGCCAGTATCCTCCCTTGGGTGGCTCACTCACCGTGGTGCTCTCAGAGGCAATCACACTGGAGATTATAGGCAGCTCTGCAACAGGATCAAAACAGTGGCACCTTTCTCCTTCTGAGTTTCTAGCAGCTTGGCAGGGGACAGGCTGGGCTCAATCTGTACCTCCACAGATACACAGATTTTACTGCTTGTCTGTACTTACAGCTACTCGTGCTGGCTCTGTTCAGCTCTCTGGGAGACCCAGTACATTTGGCTCCAAAGTCAGGCATACCCTCTCTCCCAAGGATGCACTGGGGTGCCCAGCCAATCGGATCGCTCTCCAGCCTGTAACTGGGCTGGATGATGTCACAGGCAGAAAAACAGGGGAATGATTCCTCTTGTCCCCTATACAAGCAAAGTATAAAAACCCTATTCTATTTTGAACAGGCCAGGAACAGTATTCCCCCAGGAAACTATAAAAAAATTACAAATGTGTACATTGGCAATAAAGTAGGTAGTACACTGGTGCCATCTGAAAGACTAGTAAACCATTCCCAGTTAGTGAAACATGCCATACAAGCTTACTTGGAAGCTAGAGAGTCTGGGCATACTGGGAGTGCTTGTTGAATCTGTAATTAGAAGAAAACCTAGATCACAGTTACTGGATGTATCGAGGGGCAACACTATGGATATTGAAACCCAAGAAGAAAGGGATGAATCTGGTCAAGATAATATAGGCACACCAATTTATTCAACCTATAAAAGGGTGTGGTTTTCCTTTATGCAAAACCACCACATTCCCCCACAGGCATGTATAACACGCAGATATACCAATGGTCACTTGCACTGGTCATTATACTACAAAATACAGAACTACAATAATGTAGCTTGTCATGGTTTTGAATTACTATTTAAACATGCAAGTGTATTTTATATTCAAATATAACATGTATACTATAATAAAAATATTTAATCGTTGCTTTTTCAGATGGGACAAATACAACAGCTGACCCAGGTAATTTCAGTAATAACAATTATCAAATTAAAACACCTTCCCCATAGTCATCTCTATATAATGGCATAATGTAGTGAATAAAGTACCCCCTATTGTAAAATATAAGGATATTATAAGTCACCATTGAGTTCCATGAACATATACAGGTCATGGATCTCCGACGTTACTTCTAATATGCTCACTGTATTCATTATAACACACAAATTTTAGTGAGTCATATGACAAAAATGACATCACTAAGCTCCTTTTACAACTGATGATATCACTAAGAGCCATTTATAAGGATATCATTTACAGGATATTCATGGCTTTTACGTGTATATATATATATATATATATATATATCTATATCCTTGCCCATTCCGTCTGCCCACTCTGTACCAGTATACCCCACTTCTGGGTGCTGTGTAGAGGTTGAATCATAGAAAAATGAGGTAGACTCACGCACTCCAGTTTTTACTTCACTTAATTAATTTAACTCATATCAAAGCATTAACGTTTTTGGCTCATGGTCTAGAGCCTTTGTCAAAATGCATTGCCATACATACAATAAAGTCCAGGCTGGTGCACTCAAAATCCACTATAATGAATGCCTGGTGCTGGTCATAGAAATACATATCCAAAGCAGCAAATGAACCGCACTCACAGGTCTTTTATAAACAAAAAATATTAAAAACTTTATTTCAACGTTTCATCTCCTAAACTTGAGCCATCCTCAGGAAGACTTTGCGACATGGTAATATTGGCCTGATCCGATTGTGGGCCCTAGGGCCCAACAATCAGATCAGAATGAAGGCGAAACGAGCAGTCGGATCACGGGACCGCATCAACAAACAGATGTGGCCACGATCCGACGGGATTTTCGGACAGATATCAATCAGGGAAGCCCAGCGGACACAGGCCAATAAGCTGCCGGCTTGGTCTCCCATGGAAGATTACATGAACAATAGGTGACTTTACAATTTCAATAACAGTTTTAGGGGTTGCAAATGGGTGGGGGGCATTTGCAAACCATTCAGAACCATACTTTTTAGTAGAATAAATTGTATCTACCGATTTACAATAGAAAGTTCTGCATTCTGTTGTAAATTTCACTTCTCTCATATAGTGAGCATCTAAGTAAACCATCAATGTACATTGGAGGACCCAAAACAGTATTGTTTGATACCTTTTTCATTAAAAGCTTCCTTAAAAAACACTCAGTTAACAAATGTAATAAGGGGAAAACACTATGGACATCTTTGAAAATAAAAACAGTAGATTAAATTGTTCCCTAAACAGCAAGTGTGTTAGCCTCGCAACAGTGTCCTTTTATTTTATTTTGAAGAAGTAAACCGCTATTAACTTTCTTTATGAAAGAGAATTTGTAAAATTTGCCTGCTAATAACAAAAATAATTTCCTCCAGAATCATTGATAATCATTATACAGAACCTTATGCATTTCTTTATGCACAAAAGGGGTTTGTTATTTGCATTTTGGGTAAGACAAAGTATGTTTGTAATCAGTGCAAAATCACAATGGTCATCAATAAATAAAACCAACTTAATTTGTTGTTTTTACATTCCCCAAGGTTATCCTAACTCCACATATCCATGGGTAACTGGGAGTAAGTAATGCTCTTTAATGATCTTTGAGTAAATTGAATTTATCCATATTTTTTTTAAGAACACCTGCTCAATAAATGATGTCTTTACAGCACCGTCATATGGTTGTGGGGGGTTCTTAACAGGCAGAACAGGAGTTATTTCCAGTCCGAATTTTCCACAACTCTATCCAAATAATGCATTTTGCAGCTGGGAAATCCGGGTTCCTCCCAACAAACAAGTGGAGCTAACATTTCTACATATAGAGTAAGTCTACTTTGCTGTATAAAACATACATCTGCATTGCTCCATTTTTAAATACTACATTTGCTGTGAATATTTTATTTTATTCCCACATGCTGTACAATACATATATACATATATAGTATATAGTTCCTTATAGGAACAGTTCAGTGAAAACATGAAAACTGGATAAATAGATAGGCTGTGCAAAATAAAAAAAATGTTTCTAATATAGTTAATTAGGCAAAAATGTAATCTATAAAGGCTGGAGTGACAGGCTGTCTAATATAATAGACAAGATATAAGTAATAGGGAGTTTGGAGACCAAAGAATAGTCAGACATGGGGGAGCAAAGAGCTCAAATAAGGACAATGATAACAGAAAAGAAGCACATTCAGAATAATAGAGGTCAGAAATTTGTGCACCACTGTAGGAGTACAAGGACTTTTGTCTCTTACCCGACCAGGGAATTTCAATGGGTCAATTGTACCTCAGTCTATTTTGGCTACATGAGTCCCATATTCTCATACTTTTAAATTAAAAAAAAAAAAGTGCAGTTAAACCTACATTTATATACAACACATATCACCTCAATAAAATCCTTGTGAAAAATACTTTATAAACAATATATATATATATATATACTGTATATATACGAACTTTATATATTTCTTATAAACAGCTTGGAGATTGCAACAAATTGTGTATATGACTCTGTAACGATATATGATGGGATCCCACTGAGCTCCCAGACAATGAGGAAAGTCTGTACACCAGTCAATGAAACTTTTACCTCTTCTACAAACGTCATGGGAATTGTATTCACAAGTGATTACAGTGTACAGCGTTCTGGCTTCCAAATTGCATATACAACTGTCGACAGGAACAGTCAAGAAGGTAACTATTTATATATTTATACAGATCTTGTGCTCCTTTTATGTGAAGGAGGATTTTCATCTCCACAGTAAAATAAAATGAATATAAAAATTAAACGACTTACTTGATTTGCAGCCTTATATACAGTAAATATTACATTTGGGAGAATATGGGGCTTGATTTTAGTGCAACTTTTTTAACAACTTTAATTTAGGCAAATTACACTCCAGATTTGTATGGAGAAAGTAGGTACTTACTAAAGTGTCTTTCTGACACAACAATTTAACTCCAAAATGCAAAAAACCTCCATATTCATGAAATGGATTAATGCTTTATGAATTTAATCTTCCTTTAACTTTAGTTTAACTCAAATAATGGTTCTTTCTCCAATGTCACTTTACTTCACTTTTGTATTTACCACTTTAATCCAAAATGATTTTGTTCAATGTCAAGGTTGCCAGCGCATTGACCCTTACACACAAGCTTTTATTCTTGGGTTCTCCTGCATCCTCCCCCCTTTTATGCCTCCCACAAGAGTAAACAACCAAGCGTAAAAGCCCTTAAAGGAGTGATTTGACAACCCTTATTTTATAATGATTCAGCTCTTTATTGTAACTGCAACCTAGCAAAAAATTCAATGGATTGTATATATTTGGTTTAAAACGATCCCTTCTAAAAATACAATTCACATAAAATCAGAATTCCACACAGCTAAAAAGTAATTAGTTCAAATATACAGAACATGTTTGTATAGATACTACCAATATGCAAAAGCTAAGTTAAGCATGTGGAGTAGGGTGGTGTCATTCCAGCATGAATTAACGTTACTCCATTTAGAAAAATTTTGGTCAGATTTCACATTTTTGAATTCACTCAAGGCAGAACATACCAACTCTATGCAAATGGTCTTTGGCCTTTTTTAAGTCAAAGATCCCAGAGCTGCAAACAGCAATAGCACTGTACTGTCTAAATATTGGTATCAGACAGGTTGGACCTAGTCACAGTTCGATTTCTTTTGGATTCAGCTCTAATTAGATATCCGTCGGACTGAATTTGCCAAATAGCCCTGGACTAAGTTGGGGGCCAGTGCAAACACATGTATTGTGTCCCCAATAATAAAGAAGTACTAGCTTAGTCACCTATTGCTCTGCCTGCATGGTTTTTCTGAAGTGAGCACAACAATCATATCTGTATACTCAATTTATGAGCAACATTGGTACTACTTTACCACTATATTTTATGTTAAGGCTGATATTCTTTTTCATATTTCCTTCATTAATTTACTGTATGGAGCACCTACAGTATAGTGACATTTAGGACTAATTTCAAGCTAGGCAAATTTTTGTAGACACCTTTATTTTTACTTGTTTATATATGAGCTTACAAAAATGATGATGTTTTATTTATTATCACTGTTTATTTTCAGTTAACTGTGGAGGGATTCTGACAAATTATTGGGGCACCATTGAAAGCCCATTCTACCCATATTCGCACAGACGTGCACATTGTTCTTGGCATATACAAGTTAGCAGTGATCATGTAATCCAGCTCTACTTTACTGATTCAGCGTAAGTAAAATACATTTTGCTAAATAATAATAATCATATACAGTATAAATATATACAGTATATATATATATATATGACTGGGTTTAGTGTTTAAATGTAGCGGAGTGTGATTTCGGCAGACCACGGATGGGACCTAAATTACCCTTATTATAAGGCATGTTAGTAGATGTAAATAGGATTTTATATTCTTTAAACAACAATAATAACCTTCCTCAATTCTGTTTCCCTAGACTTGGAAACTGTGGGATGGGATATGTATCTGTGTATGATGGAACACCATATAATTCTCCATTACTTGGGAGTTTTTGTGGCTCAACCACACAGTCTTTCCTTTCTTCATCCAACAGTCTGAGTGTAATCTACACCAGCAATGGTAGTAATAATAGTTTTGTAAGAGGATTCCACGCGTATTATTATGCTCAATATCAGAGCAGCCAAAATGGTATGTATTCAGTTCATGGTCATCAAACGTTACAAAAAAAAAAAAACGGTAAATCTGCTATGTTAGGCGATGACATGGTGTGGTTAGTGTATTCGTATGTAGAATTAACATTTTATTTATTTCAAGCAGTGACATAAAAGTGAAATATTGCAGTGTCCCCAAGTGTATGGACTTGTTTAAGAAAAGCCTGGCAGTAGTATGCAACTGGGATGGTCCCTGTGCCTTTGTCCTTCATAACTGAAGGAAATATGAAACCAGCTTGTAGAAGCAGGATGTAAATAACAAAGAAATATGTATCGGTTCTTAACTGTCAGCAATCATAGAGGACCGACTTGGGGGGAGGGGAGGCAGCAACATAACAATACGGTATTTTTTTCAGTGTATACAGTCTGACATAGTGATGGGTGTGAAATGCTAAAATGAGCAGGTGCAGTCCTGTAACTTCAAGCATTTTATCTGTTATGGCAAGGGTGCAGGGAAGCTACTGACTGACTGACCAGAGCTTGGGAATTAAGGGTCTTACATACAACCCTTCACTGGGAAGTATGTATTTGATGACAACTACATTATAAATAGATGCCATTTATACATAAACTAGGACCTTTTACTAGGAACATGGGTATTATTTTTTATATTTAGTAATATAGAAAAGGCTTAGGCATAAGTTTTATTTACCTATATATCCATTCCAGTTAGTTAGGATTTGGGGATTTTGTGGCACCAATGCATAATCTCTGTGACCACTTACTCCTCTCCTACATGATAGGGTTTATTGGACAGGGGCCTAGTCTCAACCATAGCCTAAAAGGAAGCTGTGGTTAAATAGAACCATCAGTTGAGTTTCACCTACTATCTCTCTAGAGGGCGGTATAAAATGTCCAGAAGATCCCCACACTATAGTTTACCCACTACCCTAACCAATGCAGGGTAATGAGTAGGTCAATATCACCACTTTTAGTTATGCTTCAGTCAAAGGGACCCAATTCCAGTGTTACTTTAATTTTTTTACAAAAAAGGGGGATTGTGGGTGCACACCAGAGGCCAATTTCAAAATATCTAAAGCCCTGTCTAAGTAATTCAAGTAAATATGCAAGTGCAAGTGACAGGATTCAGAAATGAAGACTACAGTGTTCTTGGTATCATCTTTTTCATTTCTTTCATTTCAGTGACGCTCTCATGTTCAACAGACTACATGACAGCTCGCATCTCAGTTTCGTACCTTCAATCGATTGGTTATTCACCTTATGAGCTATCTTTGAATGACCCTCAATGTCGTCCTACAAACTATGGAGATTGGCTTGTTTTCGAGATTTTCTACAACCAGTGTGGCACTATGACACAGGTATTTTAGTCTTTAACAATACAGTTAACAGACAAACACTACAGGTATAAGCATCTTGTTAATACTCTTGACACTCATTCTGTTCACAGATAGTTGTAGTAGTCTTTAAAAATGATGCTACTGCTGCAGTACAGATACTGTGGAGGTGCAGCCATTTCTAGTTGTTACTAAAACAGTCCTGTCTAAAGCTAAGAAAGTGTCAACTGAGCAAATGTGATGCTTTAATAAATCTCTCATGATTATTTAGTATAATTCTTCAAGGGTATTTAAAAATGAATGAAAAAGTGCACAACAGCAGCATAGCTCACTATTTTTTATTTGAATTTTTTTTTTAAATTTTCAACTCCTACATTATCCTACAACCCTTAAATGCAACTGAAAGAAAATCTTGCATTATTAACATTATGATTCATTGGGTAAGAATGGTAATACTATTGTAGGGGTTATTTATCAAAGTCCGAATTTATCTCAATATTTTCTGCTACAAACTCCGATTAAATCCACTCGGTTTTTTGCATTTATTATTACATTTTCCCAAAAATTACTTTGAGGAATAAAATCAGATTTTCAAGTTTTTTTCGGATTTTTCACCTGAAAAAATTTTTGCCCAAATACTTCAGGGTATTGCACAAAACCCAGCACACATCAAAAAATTATTGGGACTTCTCCCA
This sequence comes from Xenopus laevis, assembly GCF_017654675.1. Lineage (NCBI taxonomy): Eukaryota > Metazoa > Chordata > Amphibia > Anura > Pipidae > Xenopus > Xenopus laevis. The sequence continues at coordinate 46,386,904 of NC_054380.1, forward strand.
TTGACTTATATGCAACCTCGACAGGTCTGAAATGTCAGGGTTTAATAAATTCTGAAAAATAAGTGATTTTTTTTAAAGTCCGATTTGATAAAAAAAATCACAAATTTATGGTGATTTTTGCATTCGGAGTTTAGTAAATAACCCCTTTAAATGTTGAGTTGCTCACTTCTAACATATAACACTTCTATGATAGTTATGTCAAATCTTAATTCAGAACCAACTTGTAATTTTATTTTGTGCAAAAAAAAATGTGGGCTTAAATTAAAGTAAGGTAATATATTTTTTTCCCATTAGGGTGGAGGAGATACAATCAACTATATAAACACTGTGTATGGATTCCATTCTGGTCAAGTAATTCAAAGAAGCAAAAAGCTTAAGTTGAACCTGCAATGCTTGCTGTATCAGAACACCATGGTGGAAATTATGTATGAAGTTGATGATACCCTACAGAGGAATGTGAACCAATATGGCCTCTACTCTGCTAGTCTGTCCTTATACTCATCACCAAATTACTACTACCCAGTATACCAGTGGCCATACTATGCAAGGCTTAATCAGAACTTGTATTTCCAGGCAACTTTGCACAGCTCTGACCCTGATCTCACTTTATTTGTTGATACTTGCGTGGCATCACCTAACCAAATGGATTTTGTAAGCCAGACCTATGACCTTATTCGCAATGGGTAATTATATGCTTATAGCTTAAATACTACATTAAGTTTTTAAGTTTAACTATTGTTAGCCATTATATATCAACACAATTCCCATAAAGAGGGAGATAAAGGGAAAGATCCCTTATATAGAAAACCCCAGGTCCCGAGCATTCTGGATAAAAGGTCCTATACCTGTACATGCAGTAAGCAGTTTGGAAAGCAAACCATTTTTGCAATGACTGTATTGCGTGCAAAGAGGAAAAGTTTGACTGTTGTGACTATGGTGGAAAACACTAGAAATGTCTGCAATCAACCAGTTTAAGAGCTAAACAGTCAGGTGATTTATTTAATGGTTTGGTTTGCTGTATCGGCAACAACACACAGTTCACTTAATGATGTGACAGAGGAGAAGGGTGAAGAAATGCTAGTAGCTTGCAGTTTTATAAGTAAAGTAAACAGTATATTATGGTTGCTTATCAGGTTTCATGATCAATGTTTCATGGAAAAAAGATATTGAATAGTTTACCATTAACAGACTTTTCTGTTTGTACGTGCAGTTTGCAGTATTTTACTTACAATGGCCAGATGCCACAGAAATGCATCACTCCAATATAAATTCATTGTACAAAATAATTTTTCCCTTCACTTATCTGTGGTTCTGCTGTGTCTTCCTCATAATTTCACATGTATGCAATTACTATTTCCTTTATTATTTCCTAATTTCAACTTTTGTGCTTGTGGGCCTTTTAATGTTTCTACTGTGTCTCGTCTCAGTATCCTTCTCTTTAGTTTTGCAGAGCAAGCACAGAGTGCAAGAGAGCCCATATTTAATGCTTATTTTGACACGCATGGATAGGGCATTCGAAGGGACAACCAAGTTCCAGCCATGTGATGCACCTCCTATATCAAATTTTGTGTATACAGAGACAACCAATTGTATTGGATGCTGCAGATAGAAGGAGGTGCCAAAGCACATGCCAAAGCCACCTACATGGGAAGGGGGTGGGATGGAGGCTGTAGATCAGTGGTCCCCAACCAGTAGCTCGCGAGCAACATGTTGCTCTCCAACCCTTTGGCTGTTGCTCTCAGTGGCCTCAAAGCAGGTGCTTATTTTTAAATTCCTGGCTTGGAGGCAAGTTTTGGTTGCATAAAAACCAGGTGTACTACCAAACAGAGACTCCTGAGGGCTACCAGTCCAGATAGGGGCTACCAAACAGCCAATAACAGCCCTTATTTGACATCCCCATGGACTTTTTCATGCTTGTGTTGCTCTCCAACTCTTTTTTACATTTAAATGTGGCTCACGAGTAAAAAAGGTTGGGGACCCCTGATGTAGATGCACCTCACCAAAATGGGAAACTGAAAAAAGGTTTATATATCTAATTTTGAAAGATATATGTAATTCTTCATTAAGGTTCTGTTAATTGAAAATATTGCAGGAAAGTACAGTATATATATTACTTTCACACACAGCCAATTTCTTATTCTTCAGAACTATTGTGTAAGCACTAATTTAATAAGCTTTCTATTCCAAGTTAACTACATACGTAAAGAATTATTTTTATATAAGCCAGAGAGGGAGGGGCTTGTTATACAGTATTCTACAGTATATCCTAGGGTGATCCATAAGTGCATTGTAATAAAAACACATTTTTAATTCAAGTTTGTTTATATGGTTTATATTAAACAAAACCTTTTTTAAAGGGGTTTTTCAAGTTTGAGATAACTTTTAGTATAATGCAGAGAATGATATGCTGACCTATTTAGAAGAAGGCAACAAAAATTCAAAAACTATTCAAAAAAATTATGAAGACTAGTGATGGGCGAATTTGCGGCGAATTTGCGCGATTCGCTGCCAGCGAATAAATTCGTGAAACGCCCGCGAAAATTTGCGGAAAAAAATCGCCGGCGTCAAAAAAAAAATTTCCGAAAAAACGGGCGCCGGAGTCAAAAACGGGCACCGGCATCGGAAAAACGGGCGCCGGCGTCAAAAACGAGACGCAAATTCGCCCATGACTAATGAAGACCAGTTAATAAGTTGCTTAGAACTGGCCAATTTATAACATACTAAAAGTCAACTTAAAGATGAACCCACTCCTTTAACAAATGCAATCCTAAACATACTGTAAGATACTGTAATGTTATAGAAATAGTTTATTGTTATTATTACAGTAAAGTGTTTTTAATTTTTTTTATTCCTTTTATAGATGTATTAAAGATTCTACATATGCAGTCTATCCAAGGCCCTCTTACAACATTGTCCGCTTTGGATTCAGCACCTTTGGGTTTGCCAGCCGTTATTCTTCAGTTTATCTACAGTGTAAATTGACTGTATGCAGGAGATATGATTATTACTCTCGTTGCACTCGTGGCTGCATCACCAGAAGGAGGAGGGCTGCAGAGGCTTCCCATGGGTCAAGTGAAACACTAATAATAGGACCAATTGAAGTACAAGGAAACTAAAATTGTAATCCAAGAAAAAATATGTTTGCTCTAAAAACACAATATCCAATAACATTTTAGTTTATATTGATACCAATCTTGCTAATAATTTGATGAAGTTTACATCCTATATAAATAATAAGGAAACTTTAATATGATTTAACTGTTTGAGAGTAATCAGGTTGTTGATTTTTGCTGAGTGCTGATTTGTGAACATTTGTGGAATGCATCTGGAGAAAATGAATATTGCAGAAAAGTATTTGAAAAAAATGCTGTTGTAAAGAGATTGATTATTTTTGAATGTCCTGCAAATCTTTGTTACATTTCTTCCATAAAGTTTATTTTGAAGACACACATGTTACTGTAAGTCACTGTGAATGAGAAACTGTATTTTCAAATTATTTAAATTATCCTTTTTAAATAGTATAGATCAGACTGATGTGTGGAAAGGTGCCAGTCAAGGCAAACAATCTGCATGTTATCACAAAACGTTATATGTTAAATAATGCACCACAAATTGATTTGGTTCAGTGTCACAGTTGAGGTTCCCTTTGTCTCATTTTTGCTGGCAAAAGAATAAATTATGTTCACTAGGGCACCTTTAGCAAAAGTGTATTTGCAAGCCACAAAAATCATTATCACATTCAACAGATTATTGGCACCCATGCCTTCCCTTGAGGGAATATACAGTAGGTATCTCCAAGACCTGGCAGGACTAAAATGAGGTCAGATCTAGAGTCAAATGAGCAGTCTGGATTGAGTATAGAACAGACCCATTGTGTTGTGTTAATTAACATTGGTTTACATTAAAAGGGATCTAAAGGGAAGGCAAAAGGTAAGTTTGCCTCACTGAATATACGTTTTTCTTACATTTGTGAAGGAAGTAGTCCAGAAAAAGTAATATGTTTATACTTAAGTGAGCTCTATACATCACATGCAAAGACACAAACACATTGGGTACTGTATTCACACTTACACATATATATACCTTATATCAGTGATCCTGAACCAGTAGCTCGTGAGCAACATGTTGCTCTCCAACCCCTTTTTATGTTGCTTCCAGTGGCCTCAAAGCAGGTGCTCATTTTAAAATTCCAGGCTTGGAGACAAGTTCTGGTTGCATAAAATCCAGGTGTACTGCCAAACAGAGTCTCAATGTAGGTTGACAATCCACATAGGAACTGCAAAATGGCCAATCACAGCACTTATTTGACACCCCAAGAACAGTTTTCATGCTACTGTTGCTTCCCAACTCCTTGTACTTGAATGTTGCTCACAGGTTAAAATGGTTGGGGATCCCTGCCTTATATGATGCCTCTCTACAGTATGCAGGCATTATAGGGCTCATTTAATATGGACAGGTGTGCAAATGCTAAAGTACTTAGAGGTGGGAAATTGCACCCCATAGAGCCCATAAAGAGGTTGGCACTATATAAATAACAGATGATAGTAGCTTTATTTCAGTTGTTTAGTTGTTTTCATAGGTGACAGACAGGTATTTGATTACAAGATCTTTAGGTGTAAATATTTCTTTAAGGGGTTTTTTTCATTTGTATCCAAAGTATTTGCCACCAGGTGTCAATTTTGATAGATACATGCCTGTGCAAATTATAGTCTAATTCTGTAATATAGATTTCTTATAGGAGTTTTTGGACCATAAATGGTTATACAAAATATGGTTTATTTGGTTTCCATCATTACTACAAATTGAGATCGTTTCTGGACCATAAATGGTTGTATAAAACATGGTTTGCTGTTTTTCCATTGTTGCTACAAGTCGAGAGAGACATTGGCAAGGGGAATGGAACCATGGAGAAAAGTAGGCTAAAATGAACAAGAGTTGATAAGAGAGTGTTAAAGAAAAAACATGCAGAATGACAAGGAAAGTAAAGCAAATGCAGGGCAAAACTGTCAGTCACTGGTCCCCAACATGTTGGCCACCAACCCCTTGGATGTTGCTCCCAGTGGCCTCAAAGCAGGTGCTCATTTTTTAATTCTTTGCTTGGAGGCAACTTTTAGATGCATAAAACCAGATGTACTGCCAAACAGAGCCTCCATTAGACTGCCAGTGCACATAGGGGCTACCAAAAAAGCCAATCACAGCCCTTATTTGGCACCCCCAGGAAGAGTTATCATTGCTTCGGCAGTGTGAGCATTTCTTAGCGAAGATGCGCTAGCATTCTCTGTGCCTAGCGAAAATTCGCTAGTGATCTTGCACTTAGGTTCAAAGCCAGGTCAACCCGGGCAGGTGCCCTAGACAACCTGGCCAGCCACGGCACCGGCTGATTGTGCGCTTGATTGCGCATGCGCAAAACTACGCTCCAGCACGCATGTGCGAAACTGTGCTCCAGCGTGCATGCGCGAAACAGCGTCCACGCATGTACAGGAGCACATTTACACGAAAAGTACCAGTGCCAGTCGGGGAGAAACGGGACCAGACATGGGGTAGGCGACAGAGTAGGTACGTGCCTGACGCCCCCCAAGCTTTGCGCCCTAGGCACTTGTCTACTCTGCCTACCACTAGTTCCGGCCCTGCTTAGGTCAATTTACATAAATTTAAAGTTGTATGGAGGTCTTTATTATAAATGTTGGTGCAAATGCTTGAAGTTACCACTTTTTATTAACAATGTCCAGGGAACTTTAATAAAGACAAGACAATTTATATAATGCCTTACACATGAGCCCACTGTAAAATGAATGTTCCATGTGTTTTGAAATGTCTGGAGAAAACCAGTTTCCCAAAAAAAAGTTTGTTAGGATTTGCAGGCAATCCCGCTTAAAAAAAGGAAAAGTCGCCAGCATTTTTTGAATTTTAATGCATTTTCAATACACAGGATATGATGTAAGTGACAGAAGAGTAAGGAAGATGTAGCTTCTTTTAAGCACTTTGCCTGGTCTGAGGTGGCAAAGTCAAATTGGACTATGAAAAATATGATTACACAGTGACAGCTGCTAGAAATAATACTTCCATATTTTTGTTTTCCATTAAAAGTAGTTTAGAATTGTCATGGATATTATATAATGTATTAATAACTCAATATACAATCACATATCTGTCATTCCAGTTAGTCCTGTTATTAAGGAACAAGGTACAACTGAAGATGGATGTGTAGCAGTGATGTAATGGAATGAAAGAAAAAAGAAATCTCTGATAATATATTAGTGCTAGAATATGCTGATAAAGGAAATAAATCAGTGTTTTTACATCTTGAAACTACAGTGGGAGAGAAAATAAAAATGTAGGTGAAACTGATGCTGGTGTGGATTTACATATTGGTGATGACTTTTAGCCTATATTAATACTAATGACAGTGTTGAAATAATAACAGTCCTCTTTAGTAGTATTATTTCAAACAAATTGTATTCTGAACAGGTTCTTTTTACATCTGACTTCCAGCAAAGCCAGATATTTTAAAGACAATGTTACTAAATCATCCAAATCTATACTCACTAACATTTAAGAAATTATTCAACGTAGCCTGAAAATAACTTGAGCCAAAACTTAAATAATTATAATTATTTATACTTAATTAAGAATTCATTTAACATTATGTATGCTTCAAATAACATTCTTATTTAGAGTATACTGTTATATTATATGTCTTTTTTTTTTTCAGACAAAAAAAATGGAAGCAGCAGTGGCTGTGTAAAGTGCATATAAAAAGTATTGATTCTCAATGCCATAAAATCAAAATATGCAGAGAACAAGGAAACAACATAACAATATGATTTTATGTATTGTGCATGGGAGTTACTTATAATTACATACACTGCGAATGTTTGCAAAAGCCATTTGGTCGCAATCTTTGCAAGTAAACCTTTGAGGTCTGTAATTGGTCAAAAAGGACACAAACAGGGTCACTAACATTCGCAATGGTCTTTGTGGACATTTTTTGCGCTAATTAAATATTACATTTCCCAAAACAGAGTTGTTTACTAAGTGCAAAGCAGGGTGCAGAATGTAAAAAATCAGGCACAATCCACTATGTTTTTGTAATTTGCACACTGTCCTGCATTTTTCTAAATTTCTGAAAAACTCTTCATTTTAAAATGGAGCAACTGAGCCCTCTGTTCACCCTTTAAAGTGTCTGTGTTCAGCAGCACTGTATTCATGAGGGGCAGCGAATCTCACAAGCCGCATTATGTAATACTGACCCTGCTGCAAGTCCAATGTGACAGGGGCTGTAGTAAGTGGCCTTTAAGGTAACATTGCCTTTACTATATCGTTCATGGGAATCAATCGCAACTTCCTGCACCATTCTAATAAATAGTGATGGGCGAATTTCTCCTGTTTCACTTCGCTGAAAAATTTGCGAATTTCCCACAAAATTTGCGAAACAGTGAAAAATAAACGAACCGTGAATTTCTACAATTCGACGCTGGCGACAATTCTGACGCCATTAAAGTCAAAGGGTGCCTAGAATTGAAGCCGGCGTCGGAATTGTCGCCAGCGTCAGAATTGTCACTGACGTCGAAAATATTTTGACGCCAGTGAATTTTCAATGCAATTTCACAAATTTATTTGCAGGCTCCCTCCCTGATGTCACTGTGTGTGCTACAAAGCAGCCGGGAGCCGTCTGATGCAGTTGCAGCGACATTTTACACAGAGAGGAAAATGAATACAACACAGAAGTTGCTGAGAGCTTCTTCCCCGCACTGAGGGAGGGGGAGCCGCCGAACATCGCCTTCCTACTGCTGATCCTGGGAGGAGGATGAAGAAGAGCTGGAGAAGGAGATCCACACGCTGTCAGTGAATAGCCAGGAAGGAGAAATCGAGGGCTGCAGGATGGATGGTCGCTATGTCACCTTTTCTGAAGAGGGCAGGAAGTGGAGTTTCTGTAAGTTATTTCTTAATAAAGACTTTGCTATTTTAAATTTTTATTTGTCTTGGTATTTTTATTTCGTTGTATTCTAACAAATTTTTTTGTAAAAATTTTTGATGTTACTGTTCCTTTAAGTTAGTGGGTTGAACGAAAAAATTGTGTTAAAAAAAGGCTTTAGTTTCTCACTGAATTAAATGACAAATGACAGCACCACAGAATAACGCTCGTGGAGGGAGGATGTACGCAAGAATGCGACTGAAGGGTGTGCACAAGCGGGCGCTAGGACCAAGGCAGCCTAGGGGTGGCAAAAACGGAAATCCGGCCCTATTTGCATCTTTCCTGTGTGGAGTGAGTCCATTTGTTTTGTTGCCTTCAGAAAACTGTATTGGAAGTTGACCAATTACTCTGGAATTTCACCAATGACCAATCAAACTGCACAGGTTTACACCTGGAAACTAGAAGCACAAAAGAAAGAAAATAATTTCAGTCTGCTGAAGTGAAACCTTTCCAAACCAGAGAATAAGGTGGACTCAAACTTTTCTACTCAAGCAACATACAGATTTTTCTATATATTCATATAAACAAAATAAAAGTTAAAGGGACAAAGGAGAAGTTTTGAGTAAGGTTAACAACAAACAGTTTGCATAGTACCCAAAGCTTGTAAGAATACAAGTGTTCTTAGTTTGCACAATGTTTTGTTTACAGGGGAGAGAATGTTTTGTTAGCTGTATACACAAAGAGGCCTATTCATACTGCTGTGTAAAACATTGGAGAAAATCATCACCGATGATGTTGCCCATAGCGACCTCCAGCACTAAGTGAATTACCTGATCTCAGTCTGTTCCCTTATTTATAACCTATTTTATCACCACTGAAATCCGACAGCCATCTTCCCATCTTGTCAAGGGCTGAATGTGAGCCTTTATTTACACAGTGCTTTATAGATATTTTACATAATTCAGTCCCTGCTCCAGTGGAGCTTACACACATAAACATTTTGTAAATCTTTCGACAACCTTTCTGTCACTTACACTCCACATGTGGTGCTTACTTGATGGTACTGGACAAACCTGAGCCACTCCGCAGTGGTATTGGGAGAGACTGGGTACCTGTACTTACTATTGCAGTGCCTCCGCCTAGTGGGATCCCGGGAATGCACCTACAGATGGCCCCACTAGGAAAACAGTAATAATTCACACACTGTATTTGGTAAACTAAATAACTTTTTATCAAAAAGGAAATGGCCAAGTAATACAAGCAGCACTCCTAACAAGGTGGCAATAGGGGCCTCACTAACTAACTAGGTAGGCGCAAATTGTATGACTAAAAGAAAGTCTGGACTCCTGTCACACTCTCTGTCTCTCCAGGCACAGTATCTGGCTTCCCTGTGCCAATCTGGCTCTGTGTCTACCTCCCTGCACTACCTCCCTACAATTTTTTGATCATTTTTTCTTTCTGTACTCCATTTTAATTGTTAAAATTAATAAAATAAAGAATTGTAAAAAAAACAAACACATTAAAATCAATTTTATTAGGAGCCAGTTAAACTGCCTCTCTTTTTTTGGAGTGTTGGAGAAACTAGTGTATCCAGAAGAAACTCACAAAAATATAGGGAGAATTTAAAAACATTTTGCAGAAAGTGCCTAAGCTGCAATCAAACTTTGAACGCAGTGTTGCTGATGCAAGGCAGAAATGCTACACACTGAATGGCTGCATTCAGGAGGTAGCATACACACCACCTTGTTGCTTTGTCACTGTATAGTTTGGCAAGATGAGTTTGTGTCTCCAAATAATTAGCATTTCAACTTCAACAAGCTTGAATGTGTGCAGATGCTTTATTTATTAAATTAGTTTTCTTTAAAGGGATGCTGCCATCATTTTTATGGTGTAGTGTTTATCACTAAATTACACGTAATTCATTCTACTGTTTAAAAAGTTATTCTTGAACTAACAAGGGTTTTTTTAGTTGTAATATTGAGGTGTAGGCAGCCATTCCAGGCTATTGTGCCTGATCCTTTCAGAAACAGCCATCACTTCACAATGGAACTGCTTTCAGATAAGCTATTGCTACTCTTACTCAATGTAACAGAAGGATATGCAGTAAGATTTGTGTTTTACTATTAAGTGCTATTCTCATATCTGCCACTGTGTGAGCATTTTAGCACTGCAGATGTCAGAGAGCTGTTATCTTGTTACCATCTCATTATTCTGTTGATAGGCTGCTTGGGGGGAGGGAAGGAAGGGGGGTGATATCACTCCAATTTGCAGTGCAGCAGTAAAGGGTGACTAAGTTTTAACAAAGTGCAAGTCATGTGGCTGGGTGCACCTGGGAAACTAACAACATGTCTAACCCCACATTAAATTTCAAGAATATATAAAATCAATATATATAAAAAATCTATGCTTATTTGAAAAACAGTTGCAGGATTCTGCTTAAAGACATTAACTGATGCATTTAAAAAAAAGTTGTTGCTTAACAGAATTACCCCTAATCTGGACTGGATTATTGCCACGCCATGAACAACAACATAAATTGTAAGTATGGGAATTTCTACCAATGAAAAACAATCACGGAAGCAGCATCTAGACATGCACCAATCAGTAGTATAAAGCTGGCCATAGATGTTGAGATTTTTAAAAGATCAGATCCTGATTGTGAGACCACGATCTTCTCAGAGCGATCATACGAATTTACCATCAACTAAAAAGACCAATTTGCCAGGAAAACAAAGGGGAGCTGCCTGCTTGGCCCTGCAAACATAAATAGATTGCACTGGGACCGACAAAGATTTTTTGACCTGGCTGATCAATTTCCTGACAGATGGCCGAAAAATCGTAAGATGTACGATCGTTCGAATCCCACTAACCGCACGATAATTTCGAAGGATTGGTCGGGCTTCCCTAAAATCGGTCGTTCGGCAAGAAGAATTGTCGCGTCTATGGGGAGCTTAACACAGGAAAAAAAAAGTAAATCTGATAGATTCATTTCGCAAAATACAGTCAGATAGATGTAAGCTTTACTTTTTTATTTCCTGTGTTATACTACCGCATCTACTGCTGAGAAATAGCAAGTCACTGATGCAAAAAGAGGCACCAGCTGTTTCTTGGGCTACTGCATTAATCTTATATGTAACATGAGCATAAAGCATACGTGATCAACCCCATCAATGATATAAATTTAACTAGTTCAGATGCTAGAAATAGCTGCATCCTCGGAACAAAAACTCTTATTGTACATTTTCAGATTAATCTGAAAATAACATTATTCCCTAGCATGTAAAAATAATCATAATATATTGTTTGTGGGGCTTGTTTATTATTCCCCCTGACACAAAAGCAGTAAGGGGTGCAAAAGTGTGTCCGATAATGATCATGCACATAACCTTTGCATTTGGGGCATTTGTTTTGTCCTAAGCTTGGTTAATATGTTTGCCCAAGGTGTAGAGCACCTTACTGATGCCTTGAAGGCAGTCCTGTAGTTAAAGCCTGCCATAGATAAGAGGACATCCCTACAGTACCTGGCCCCTAAACCCCTGCTTTTTTTGCATCTGTTGCAGCATGTTTAAACAACTTAGAATGGCTACATTTGGGAGTTTGTTTATAAAAGTGACATTTTTTGTATACATGCTTTATGCATACGGCCCTACCTGTCAGTGCAGGACGACTGGGGTTAAGTTCTCCTCTCTGGAGGCAGGACAAACAAATAATGAATCTTAAACTCCTCCTCTTTCTGTGTCTCCTTCTATCCCCAGTTTTTTTGTTTGTCCTGCTCGGAGGTGGACACATCATTCTTCCTCTCCACGTTTATTTATTTATTTTTTTTATTTCTTATTTTATTTTTTATTTTATTTGTGTGCTCTTCACTGTAATGGAGCCCCCTTATATGGTTGTGTGCTTTTCAGTGTAATGAGCCCTTACTCTGCACTTCTAATCAGGTGAGCCCTCTTTCCTTATCTATGTAGTGTGCTCCTGTTTTCACTGAATTTCATGAATGAGCCCCAATTGTGTGCTCCGCTCCTTTTGAGCAGCGTTTGTCTAATTATTGTGAGCCCTCTCTCACCCAGTCTGGCTGAGATTTGTGAAGCTCCACTCTGACACATTGCATTTTTGGCACATTCAGGATGACCGGCGGTTTCTCCCATACCGCATCTACCATCCTGCCGCCTGTTTTAATCTCTGCGTCCCAGTAACGGCAGTTGCTAAAGGCGCATGTTGTCCGTGGGCGCCAGTCCTCGGCCACATCCCCCGCCCTACGTCACTTCCGCCTACCGCTGACTGCTCTAAGCGCGCCAAGTGATTGCCGCGCAGGGTGGTGACGTCATCAGGGAGTGAGACAGGCTGCATGCGCGCAGCACAGATACTGTAAGTGCTATCGTTTTTCATGCTGAATTTATCTATTCTTTTATACACACAAGGAGGCGATCTGAATTAGCCTGATACATCATGGCACATTCTAAAGAACTTTTTGATTTAATTGAGGATTTCTCTGAAACCCAAAAAAAGCCTACCAGACCGTCTAAAAAGAGGGGAAAGAACAATGCCTCTCCCTCTCCTCCTATCCTACATAAGATGGCAAAGCCTACCCATTCAGCAGATTCTGATGATGGTTTAGATCTACCAGTGCCTATATCTACAATTGCCACTGTCCATGCTATTCAGGACCCTCCTACACCACAAAATTCACCAGGCCCAGCCAGCCCTGCTCATACTTCTCAATCACAGTCTGTACCACAGGATTTTTCTCCATCTTCTAATTCTGCAAATCAGCAATTTTCTCAATTCTTTGGCTGGTTACAAACACATATCAATTCATCAGTCCAGCAGGCTGTTGCTAACCACGTACAAATTCCTACTAGGTCTAGACCTAAAACTAAGCTTCCACGGCATACCCATTCTGATTCTTCACTATCAAATTCTAATTCGGGTTCAGACTCTGAATCTAATGACAGTGGTTCCTCTGATTCAGATTCTTCAGTTTCTGATGAAGCTATCTCTTCAAAACAACCTGATGATATCAAATTACTACTTAAGTACCTGTGTGATACCCTAGAAATTAAAGAGGCTCCATTGCCTGTCTCCAAAATAGACAAGGTTTTGGGGAACACCCACAAGAAATCTAGAGCATTTCCCACTAGCAAATCTGTTACTCAAATTATATCCAATGAATGGTCTGAACCAGACAGACTTAACACTGTTCCTCAAAAGTTTTATCCGAAATATCCAGTTACAAATGAAATCAAACAATTTGTAGACAAATCACCTAAAGTTGATTCGGCTATAGTTCGTTTCTCTAGGAACACCACTCTACCAGCGGAAGATGCAGGCTCTTTCCGCGATCCCATGGACAAAAAGATGGAATCAGCTCTCAAAAGGGATTTTATTCACTCAGCGGCAGTTTTACGCTCAGCGTCCGCTTCTATCAGCGTGGCACGCACAGCTAAATTTTGGTGCCAAGAACTAAAGAAATCACCTCTTGTCAAACAGTCAGACACTGCTGCTAAGCTAGACAAATTATCTCTAGCTCTATCCTTCCTCAGTGAAGCCTCATTGGATGTTACCAAATTAGCCACCAGAGTGTCTGCAGCTGCCATTACAGCAAGGCATGCACTTTGGCTAAGACAATGGTCTGGAGATACGGCTTCCAAGCAGAGATTAGTGTCACTAAAATCTGAAGGGACACAATTGTTTGGCTCAGAGCTCAAACAAATCATTGCCGAGGTTACAGGTGGGAAAGGGGCATTCCTACCTCAGGGTAAGAGACCTCACAAGGTGGTTCATAAACTTAACTACCATCATCGATCTTGGGGCTCCTACTCACGACAATCCAATAGAAGTCATCCCACCTCTACCAACACGAACAAGAAGTTCAAGCCATGGCAATCCCAACTCAAGAATACTAGGAAAGGGGGACCTTCCAAGAGTCAGGATTCCTGACTCAGTAGGAAACGTAGATTTAAAGGTGGGAGGCAGACTACAACATTTCGCAAACATCTGGCAAACCTCCATTTCGGACCCCTGGGTACTCAATATTGTTACATCTGGCCTCAAAATATATTTCACAAGATTCCCACCAACATTCAGGTTTGTTCCTTCAAAACAACCTTCAGACCCTGTCAAGGCAGAAGTCACCAAATCAATCCTCAGAGACCTCCAAGACAAAGGAGTAATTTCTTTAGTTCCAGCCGAGGAGCATTTCCATGGTTTTTACTCCAATCTATTTTTGGTACCAAAAAAAGATGGAGGCTTCCGCCCAGTTTTAAACCTGCATCCGCTCAACAAGGCGGTGAAATACCAGAGGTTCAAAATGGAGACAATTCGCTCCATAACAACAGCCATACCACCAGGCGCATTCATGACAAAGGTGGACCTGAAGGATGCGTATCTTCACATCCCAATACACCCGGATCACCAAAAATACCTCAGATTTTTTATAAACCAACAACACTTCCAATTCCAGGCAATGCCTTTCGGTTTGACCTCAGCTCCGAGGGTGTTTACGAAGATTCTGGGGGCACTGGTGGCAATGATTCGCTCATTGGGAATACATATCTACCCATACTTGGACGACATTCTCATTTTTGCGGAATCAAACCCAGAGGCTCATCTAGCAACGCAATTATGCATTCATCACCTTACCCGACACGGCTGGATAATAAACCATCAGAAGAGTTTGCTAACTCCGACCCAGATTCTTCCATTTCTAGGCATGGTAGTAAACTCTACCCTACAAACACTTTTCCTACCAACGGAAAAGGTCCTACATATCCAATCAATCATCCGATCCTTGCAATCCAAGACAGCAACAGCTTACTCTGTTCTCCAACTTTTAGGTCTCATGGCCTCAACCATAGATGCAGTACCATTTGCAAAATTCCACATGAGACCTCTGCAAAGAGAATTCCTCAAGCAGTGGAACAAAGATCACCAGAACCTCTCACAGAGGATAGATCTCTCCTCGACAGTTCAAGCCAGTCTCCGTTGGTGGTCCAGAGAGGACAACCTTACCAGAGGCAAGCCTTGGCATCTCCCGACTCCAGCAGTGATTTCTACGGATGCCAGTCTCTCAGGCTGGGGAGCAGCATGGCAACACAGATTGTGTCAGGGTCTTTGGAGTCTACAGGAAAGGAAACTCCACATAAATATCCTAGAAATCAGAGCTATATTCAATGCCCTCATGCATTGGTCGCCACTTCTCAAATCTTCTCATGTTCGAATTCAATCCGACAACAGCACTGCAGTTGCGTACCTCAACAAACAGGGAGGTACCCGGAGTGCAACAGCAATGCTGGAAATATCCAAAATCATCAATTGGTCAGAGTCACATGCGACGACACTCACTGCCATTTACATACCAGGGCTACAAAATTGGCAGGCGGATTACCTCAGTCGCAACACCCTAGATCCGGGCGAATGACAACTCAAGCAGTCAGTGTTCCAACTCATCACCACAAGGTGGGGAACTCCCTGTGTCGACGTCATGGCCTCCAGACACAACTGTCAGGTACCCAGATTCTTCTCAAGGATCAGGGACCCAATGGCAGAGGCTGTAGACGCGTTAGCTACTCCTTGGAGCTTCCAGTTGGGTTATGCATTCCCACCATTACCAATACTTCACAGAACGCTCTTGAAAATCCGCCAGGAAAAGGTACCAATCATTTTAGTGGCACCACAATGGCCAGCTCGCAGCTGGTTTGCAGAAGTGATAGCAATGCTAGCTCTCTCAAGATGATTTTTCTTTTGGCCATAGCTTCAGCACGAAGAGTTTCAGAATTGGCTGCCTTATCTTGCAAACCACCATGGCTCAAATTTCATCAAGACAAAGCAGTACTCCGTACTAATCCTCTCTTTTTACCGAAGATGGTATCTGCATTTCACGTGAAACAGGACATTGTCATTCCAGCATTTCGGTCTCCGGAAGGGGACCAAGATTCTGAGAGTACTATTTCTTTAGACCCTGTTCGAGCTTTAAAGATTTATGTTCAGAGAACTCAGGATCTTAGACAGACCGATGCATTATTCATCCTTTTCTGGGGTCACAAATCTGGTTCACCAGCTTCTAAAAGAACTATTGCTAGGTGGATAGTGGACACCATTTCCACTGCTTATTCGCAGTCAGCATTGCCCCCTCCTATTCAGTTGAGGGCCCATTATACTGGAAAGATCAGCACTTCCCTGGCTTTCCACAATAACGCTTCATTGGAATCAATTTGTCAGGCCGCCACCTGGTCTTCTCCTAACACTTTTTCTATGTTTTACAAGTTTGATTTGTATAGTTCCGAACAGTTGGACTTTGGAAGGAAGGTGCTACGAGCAGCAGTAGCACGTAGTTACCTTTAGTTCAAAACATTTTTTCCAGTTCTTTGGGACATCCCCAGTCGTCCTGCACTGACAGGTAGGGCCGTATGCATAAAAGGAGATTTACTTACCTGGTAAAGCTCTTTTGCATAGGCCCGTACTGTCAGTGCAGCATCCCGCCCTTTTTTGGTGTGGGTGCCGGTTGCTGCCGATCCTTAGCTAGCTAGGGAGTTAGTTCCGTGTTCTGTGTGTCTCCATTCACAGGCTTTACAACAAACTGAGGATAGAAGGAGACACAGGAAGAGGAGGAGTTTAAGATTCATTATTTGTTTGTCCTGCCTCCAGAGAGGAGAACTTAACCCCAGTCGTCCTGCACTGACAGTACGGGCCTCTGCAAAAGAGCTTTACCAGGTAAGTAAATCTCCTTTTATCAGCACAAGAGTTCAGTGCTTCTTTCCGTAACAAGAAATTCTTGAATGAACTATTCAGTCATTTTGCATTTAGTGATAATAACCCAAATAGCATGTGAAGGTCATAGACCAGATGCATAGTAAAATCATTTGTTTTTTTAAGCGCTAAACAGACTAATACTACCTCATCCCAAGTGATCTGAAAATTAACAAATAGGTAATACATCCAACTTTTCATTTCTCTTATTTTTGGTTGTTCAGTAGCTGCAAGCAATATAATGTGCATGAAATACCAATGTAACCAATTCTTAATTTTATAATAAACTTATTATATATTGACTTAACAACTAAAACAAAAGTATGAGATAAAAAGTTAAAGGTATTCTGTCATGATTTTTACGGTGTCGTTTTTATTTCTAAATTACACTATTTACAAATTTCTAAAATCAATCTACCATACAGAATTGAATTCCTGAACCAACAAGTGTATTTTATTAGTTGTAATATTTATGTGTAGGCAGCCATCTGGTCATGTGCTTTCAGAAAGCACTTCATGATGGACCTGTTTTCAGACAGACTTTTGTGTCTTTTAGGCCCCAGACACACATGCGGATATTTGCAGCGTTTTTGGCATGCTCTGCACTGCAAGCTAACCACCACATAACTATGCCAGCATATCGTGCCATTGCCGAAGGTTGAAACCGCTAGCGTATTTATGCAGTGGCTGTTTTTTCACCGAAAATGCTGTAAATATCCGCATGTGTGTCCTGGGCCTTACTCAATGTAACAATGTAACTGAGCTGCAGCGGGAGCTGTTATCTAGTTACCTTACCTGTTGTTAGGCTGCTGGGGGGGAGGGAGGGGGTTGAGATCACTCCAACAGTGCAGAAGTAAAGTGTGACTGAAGTTTATTACAAGTCACATGACTGAGGGTACCTGGGAAACTTATAACATACTAGCCCCATGTCAGATTTCAAAATTAAATATATTAATATATAATTAAAATATATAATTTAATTTGTCTGAAAAATGGATTTCAGTGCAGAAGTTAAAAAAATTTGGTTTTCCATAACAGAATCACTTTAATAAGAAAAAAAATATAGTATAACCCAGGGTAAAGTTCGTAGTTCTCTGCAAGGCACAATTCTTACAGGGGCAATCATCAGAACCACATTATTTACAAGAGTATTAATCCAGTCATCTTAAAGGGATATTGTCATGGGAAAAATTTTTTTTTCAAAATGAATCAGTTGATAGTGCTGCTCCAGCAGAATTCTTCACTGAAATCCATTTCTCAAAAGAACAAACAGATTTTTTTATATTCAATTTTGAAATCTGACATGGGGCTAGACATATTGTCAATTTCCCAGCTGCCCCAAGTCATGTGACTTGTGCTCTGATAAACTTCAATCACTCTTTACTGCTGTACTGCAAGTTGGAGTGATACCACCCCCCTCACTTTTCCCCCCCATCAGCCAAACAAAAGAACAATGGGAAGGTAACCAGGTAGCTCCCTAACACAAGATAACAGCTGCCTGGTAGATCTAAGAACAACACTCAATAGTAAAAACACATGTCCCACTGAGACACATTCAGTTACATTGAGAAGGAAAAACAGGCACAAGTCACATGACCAGGGGCAGCTGGGAAATTGACAAAATGTCTAGCCCCATGTCAGATTTCAAAATTGAATATAAAAAAATCTGTTTGCTCTTTTGAGAAATGGATTTCAGTGCAGAATTCTGCTGGAGCAGCACTATTAACTGATTCATTTTGAAAAAAAAATTTTTTACCATGACTAGTGATGGGCGAATTTGCACAGTTTCGCTTCACTGAAAAATTTCCCGTAAAGGCGAAAAATTCGCGAAACTGCTCCTGTGTCCGTTTTTTTGGACGCCGGCGTCAATTTTTTTTTGAGGCTGGTGAACTTTCGTCAGCGAATTTTCACGGGCTATTCGCGAATTTATTCAACCGCAGCGAATCGCGCAAATTCACCGCGAATTTGTGCCTGGCGAATAAATTCGCCCATCACTACCTATGACAGTATCCCTTTGCACAGTTTCGCTTCACAGAAAAATTTCCCGTAAAGGCGAAAAATTCGCGAAACTGCTCCGGTGTCCGTTTTTTTGGACGCCGGCGTCAATTTTTTTTGAGGCTGGTGAACTTTCGTCAGCGAATTTTCACGGGCTATTCGCGAATTTATTCAACCGCGGCGAATCGCGCAAATTCACCGCGAATTTGTGCCTGGCGAATAAATTCGCCCATCACTACCTATGACAGTATCCCTTTAAACTAGATGCTTGACTACTAGATAGACTGCTAGATAAGTACCACGAGTAAAATAGACAACAAGCTTCATCAACATTATAGTGTAATATTTTGTGATTCATTTTTATTAATCAATAAGTGGGCATTTCCAATTAAGCTGATAAAGTATAGATGCATCTTTCAGAATCTTAGTGGCTGGGGCATTAAACTTGCACTTGGCTAGCGCAGAGACTGCCAGGTCAACATAGAAAAGATTTTTTTTTATATATTTTTCCAGGATATGGTATTGATTTCTGAAAAATGTCAGTAATAACTCCTTAACATGGAAAAAATAGATATTAGCAAAAGTGTTCTAGTTAGCAAAAGCGTTCCAGTGGAAGGTGGCTATTAACCCCATTTGTTTGAAAATGTGGTAGATCCTGTCTATTACAGGTTTGTGATCTGGAATATTCAGAGAAAATGTTATGATCAATGTTTGAAGATAAAGGGCCAATGGCTCTGCTGATATGTCCTCAGAAATTCCCCTGATATGAACATGTTCCTGCAGGGTCTATCCTCCATATCAGCCATTTTAGTTTCCTCCTCTAGAGTTCACACCCTGGTCTAACCAAACAAAGAGAATCTACGACCACATAAAGTGCAGTCCAAGTCATGCCCTAATGTTTTTAAATCAGCCCGTAAATATGCTCTTATGTCTTAATACTGAAAAATAAATGTGGTTATTTTGATATAATTTAAATATAATGATATAATTTAAAGTGGGTGTGTAAAATATGGCATCACATAATTTTCTTTAATTTTGCCTAATTATTTTAAGGATCAAAAAACATATTTGAGACAATTTATTCACTCATTACACTTCTGCAAGAACCAATTTGTTAGCCTCCAGATATTGTAACAGTTTATTCAAATTAATAGGAATGTTTTCCTGCTAGACTGTATTCTCAGTGTTGCCATTTCATAGAGATAAAGCCATTTATGCAAAATAAAATATTTTTATACGTGAGAAACAGATTTTAATATAATCTAGCAAACTGCATAACTAAATAATTCATTTTTTTTGCATTGTTAAAACATGTTAACATTGAATAAACCCAATAGGATTGTTGTGTCACAAATATCGATGTATGCAACTTAGGAGTGAGTACAAGGCACTGTTTTAATATTACAGAGAAAACGTTTTTAAAATAATTTGCTAAAAGTGGACTCTGCCTTCTCTTAATTTGTAGCTTTCCGGATATCGTGTTATATTAGATTTCAGAAGGACACTTTTGGGACAGGCAGCTTTTGAAAAGCTGGCACGGGAACAAGCTCCTTTAGGGGAGCCGGAACGGGAGCAAGTACTGACTGGGAAGGTACATGTTCAGAATTGGGCTGCTTGAGAGCAGGTAGGGGCCCAAGCTGTGGGAATGCTGGCAAAGGACCAAGCCACCAGAGGACCTACCAGAAAAATGTGCTGGAGGTCAGCCGGCCCTGGAGCAGGAACTCATGGTAAGGGTATTGTAGGTGATGCCTATGGGCCATCCCTTAAGTATAAAGTGCTACCAGGTAAAGGCAATGCAATGTACTGAGAAAGTTGCAACAAAGAATAAACTTTGCCCCTAATTTAGTTGTATTCAGTGTAGTACAACAAATATGATCCAATGGTTTAGTGCAGTGGTACAGTTTAAAATGGTGATTCTAAGAATAAGAACATACATTCAGCTTTAGTTTTACTGAGTAATGCAGGCAGTTTATTAAAATTAACTCTTTGGTTTGCCATGCACAGAATAGCTCTGGTTATAACACTACTGCCTTGCAACTCTGGAGGCCTGTGTTTGTTTCCAACTTCAGAAGTATCTGCAGGAAATGTAATTGTTTTTGCAGTGGTCAAATATTAATATTTTTGCAGTGAACCACAAAGTTATATGACATAATACATGTTTATCAATTGTTTCTAAAAGCTGTACCAGAAAAACTAATATCATGAGCAGTAAGAGTGGTACATTTTTAAAGCACAAGCTAAGTTACAATTTAAGATCATTAAGGTATATTTTGAATCAAACGTCCTGTTCCCACTTTCCAGGGGCAATCTTATTATTGGATTTTAGACCATATTTTCCCCCCTCCCATTATCCCTTCTTCCTCCCTCCCTCCCTTTTTTCTCCTGATGTTCCCCATTTTTACTTCATCACATCTCCCTGCAACAGCTTTTCCAAAATTTCTCTCTTTTTGTAATTTTTGGTTTTCCTTTTAATATCCACATTTCTTCTCTTGCCTTCTCCCAGCACATACAGAGGTGAATATATGCTACAGATTTCGTCCCTGCAGACATAAAGTTTGCATCTTTTTGGCCCTTGTATCAATCAATATGTGGTCCTCTCTTGGTGGGTCTGCATAGGCCTGTATTATGATTCCATTTGTTATGTTTATGCCCAGCTTTAGTCTCTCAGCATAGCATGAAAGTGCTGCTCCTTTACTGAAACTTTTTTAACTTTTATTCCTCTGGTTAACTGCAGCTGGAAAAAAAAATTCGGCATTTTTTTCCTGAACTGTGATTATTATTATTACGACAGTGGATTGAATCATGTACTATATATTGGCATTTTTATGATAACACTTAACCTTGAAACTAATTATAATTTATAAACTTTCTAGTTTTCGGGTGACATTATGGGACCAATTTATCATACTGTGTAAAATTATTAATGCCAGAAAAACTGCGTAAAAAGCTGTGTAAAATAAATGATACATTTATCAAGTCATATATGTAGAGACTCTAATTGAAACATGTTATCCTCAAGATCATAAAAATCTTCATTCCTTTATTTAGTAATTAATTACATTCAATGCCATCTAGACTGATACAGTATATAAACTACTGACATGTTTCGTGCCCCATTTACTGGCACTTCCTCAGAGTATGACATCACATTCAACATTACCAACTTTATAGATACCCCTACCCTCAAACTAAAAAGTAAAGGGTTTACTTAAAGGGATTTCTTAAACATGCATCACTACTTTATTTTCTCCACTCTCCTTCTATAGTTAAGAACATATATTTACATAAATTAAAACCAATATCACATCGTATCTATAAAGACACTAGAAACATGTGTATTTCATCATTGTGAGGAGCACTAAAATATATATTTACTTATATAACGTCTTATTCATAAATTAGTTTTCAATTTTGTATATTTTCACTCCACTTTATCCTCTTATACTCTATACCTCCCCTATACTATAATACTTGATTTCCCACTCCTTATTTAGACCTGCTGGTTTCTCTGTTTCCAGTGTGAACATTCACCACACTTTCCTTCTAATCAAAAGCTTCTCTATATCTCCTTTCCTTTTTCATAATCGCAATTGTTCTACACCTTGAAAGGAGACATAGCCATAATGGCCTTTAGGTTCATTTAAAATGTGTACCGCTATAGCAGACAAAGTATCTTTTCTCCCTATACGGGCTATATGTTCTAGAATCCTATCATTTATCATCTGTTTGGTTCTCCCAACATACGGACATCCACATTTACAAGTGGCTAAATAGATCACATTCTTAATGCGACAATTCACATATGATCTACATTCATATTCTTTACCCATAACCGTACTCCTAAACTCTTTGGATACTTTAATATATGTACATGCTTTACATATCCTTGCTCCCCATTTATATGTTCCAAAACCCCTCAACCAGTTCCCTGGTACTTGCTTCTCTCTGAGCATATTAGGAAAAATATAGTTTGCAATTGTTCTATTTTTCATAAATGTAAACCATGGCCTGTCCACTTCCATCAGTGGGTCTGATTGTATCAAGCCCCAATGTTTCCAAATTATTTTCTTAATATCAGAGGCCTCACTACTATAATCTGTCACAAAATATACTTTACTTAATTCTCCTTTAGTATCATCATAGTCATGGGTGTCCGCAGAAAATTTTCCAGGGTGGGGCAAGGAGGCATCTGTGGGCGGGCCTGTGAGATAGGTGGGTGTGTCACTGCCATCAGGGGGTGGAGCTATGCCACGGTGATCAGCCGATCGCCGGGTCAATCAAGGGAATCCTGCACAGTTTCCCTAATTTGAAAAACCATCCAGGAAGTTTTGACCCGGGCAACCCTTCAAAATACCGGTTGTCTGACAAGTGGCAACCCTAGTTCACGCAAAGATGGCAGAGTGGCAAGTACATGCATAAATACCCCCAGAACTCACAAACAGATGGCACAGGGGCACGTACATGTATAAATACCCCCAGAACTCACAAACAGATGGCACAGGGGCAAGTACATGTATAAATACCCCCAGAACTCACAAACAGATGGCACAGGGGCAAGTACATGTATAAATACCCCCAGAACTCACAAACAGATGGCACAGGGGCAAGCACATGTATAAATACCCCCAGAACTCACAAACAGATGGCACAGGGGCAAGTACATGTATAAATACCCCCAGAACTCACAAGTACAAGGCTGCAGACTGCAATCAGGGTTGCCAGGTTTTCATTTCAAAACCAGCCAAAGACCATAAAAAAACTAGCCAAAAAGTAGCCAAAAGCCATTTTAAAAGTAGCCCAAAAGTAGCCCAATTCATAAATTGAAAAATCGTAATAAAATAAAGTAAAATAATATGGTTATCAGATCAATTAAGTGTCTGTACTTTTCCCAGACTGATGGCTGACTGGTACTGCAAATAATATTGGGTTCTTTTGGGTACTGCCTGGTTGGCACTGTAAATAAAAGGGGTAACACAAGGCATTAAGTTTGCTAAGAAACAATAACACAACCAATTAGATAACATTTACTGTTCACCTGTTTTACCCCTCTGTGTAAGTCCCCTCCAGCGACGATCACAGGGCCATCTTCTCTTCAAACCTCTTCTTTCGGGATCCGGCGGCGCTAGGTGGCGCATGCGCAGTAGGATGCCGGTACTACTGCACATGCGTACAAAGTTCACGAAGTTCGGCGATTGAACTTCGGAAACTTTGTGCGCATGCGCAGTAGTACCGGCATCCTACTGCGCATTCGCCGCCGACAGAGCAGCATACAGGAAGAAGCGGTTGGAAGAGAAGATGGCCCCTGTGAACGTCGCTGGAGGGGACAGAGGGGTAAGTAGCAACTTAGGGGCAATAGCCTGGGGTGAGAGGTAGGTGGGGGGGAGGAGGGAGGTGAGGTGTTAGCGCCAGGGGGTTGGATTCCCCTTTAATACTGTAACCCCCTAAGTAGGAGGTCGTAGCCAAATGAATTACGTGCGCACAACCACAGATGACTCGCATGTGCAACAGAACAATGGGCAGGTAACCTGTACACGTCAAAAAGTTTATGTTATCAAAGGATACAGCTATGGGATCCGTTATCCAGAAACCTCTGAATTACAGAAAGGCTGTCTCCTATAGATTCCATTTTTTTTCCAAATAATCCATATTTTTAAATTTCATTTTCTTTTTCCGTGAAATAATAAAACCGTACTCAATCTCCACTTAAATATCATTAATCCTTATTGGAGGCAAAACAATCCTAATGGGTTTAAATAATAAATGATTTTTTTAGTAGACTTAAGGAATGGAGATCCAAATTAGAGAAAGATCCCATATCTGGAAAACTCCCAAGCAGTCTGGATAACAGGTCCCATAACTGTACTGACAGTACTGCGAATACATTGAGCGCTTATAAATGTGTGTTCATAAAAACTGTGCCAGTCAAGACATAATATATCCAGAAGAGCAACAGAAGAGCTTCAGAACATCTTACTGAATGTGGGCTTACAATCAGAAATCTACTGTTCCCTGTACAACATAAAGGAGCATTTGAGTCCTCTTGTGACACACCCAACCGAATATTGTTTTATTGGGGACCGGCAATGACAGGATCCCAATACTGCCCAACAGCCCTACATACAAATAAGAGAGACACAAACACAATGCACAGTCGCAGACAGCTACTCACAAGTCCCGCAGAGCGGCACTGTCTGTGTCGTCGTCGTCGTCGTGTCCAACTCCAGTCTCCAACCAATTCCCGCCAGGAGGACCCAGAGAGACAGGCCCAGGCGTCGGCGTGCCGGGCGTGGTGGCACCGCGCTTTGCGCGCCCTGCATCATGACGTCACGCGGCCGCCCTCCTCCTGAGGGACGCTCGCTGCGTGTTCTTACAGCCTGCCCCTGAGCCCTCTCTAGTCTGAGTCTGATAATCCCAAGTCTCCGGCTCCGCCCCTTTTAAGAACGTATCGTTCGTAATTATCCTGCGGCTGCCGGCTGGCTGGCGGCGTGCAGGCAGGTGCAGCCAGCATTGCGTGCTACTATTTGGGCATTGGTCGGTTTTTCCAAGTCCAAACCTGCGGCACCTATTAAAACTAGCCCAAAACTAGCCATTGGTGGGTTTGGACTTGGAAAAACCGCGCACAGTCCCGGGGGGGGGCACTGCCCCCTCTTGCCCCCCTCTGTGGACGCCCATGATCATAGTAGTGTCTCCTATTCTTTTTCCTTTTTTCTTATTTTTCTGTTCTCCTATACTTTCCTTTATCTCCCCTCCCCTCTATCATCTGTTCCAATAGTTCTCTCTGATCACTACCTAATGCATGTTCATATGCTTGGTGAGTATGTGGTCAAACTGTTTCAGTCTATAGCTGTGAAATTGCCTTCATATGTTATGTTATATGTGGTGTGGTCAAACTGCTTCAGTCTATAACTGTGAAATTGCCTTCATATTTTATGTTATACATTGAATTATTGTAGGTGACAATGGATGTCACTGCATTATTTTCATCTATTAAACATCATTTAGGACTTCAAGCTTTACATTTTTACCATTTTAGGGAGCAAAATTAATTTATTTTGGAATCTGTACAATTATTTTATGTTTGAAAGACGTTTCTATGTGATGGGGGAGCTGTCTGGGCCCTCATATGCTAATCTTTTCATGGGGTGGATGGAGAGGTGCCACATCTTATTATAATTTATTGGTGAGCTCCAAACGTCATGTGGTGAAACTTTGCTGTAAGTGAATTTATCAAGGTATGTGTTCTGTTTTACTTTGCCCCATTAATCCATCACAGTCAATGGCAAAAATTCAAGACGCAATTACATTTTGGCAGAAGTCACACCTGTAAAAAAATGTGGAAAAAATAGAAAAAGAAATGAAATGGATGAATGCCATATTTTCAAGCATTTTGAAGTGTCTGCTTACATTTACACTGAGATACACCATTGTTGATATTTATGAATGCTCAAGCCTTAAAGGGCATGTAAAGGCAAAAAAAAATTAAATTTTTACTTTCTTTAATGAAAAAGAAACCTATCTTCAATATACTTTAATGAAAAAATGTGTACTGTTTTTATAAGAAACTTGACTGTATACAGTGAAATTCTCCCTTCATTTACTGCTGTGGATAGGAGTTGACAGATAGTCCCTAGGGAAACAATCATACTTATGAACAGCAGGGGGAGCCCCCGCCTTACTTCCCAGCCATGCAGAACTCAAGCAGCTTTGTTTATGACGATCCCTAAGCAGCCCAGACCACACTGAGCATATGCACAGTTTTAGTCTTGCAAAGATGTTTAACAAAGTTACAAGATGGTGACCCCCTGTAGACAACTTTGAAAGCATAAATTATTTGTTTGATTAGGCTTGTGGTGCAGTAAGTTCATGTTTATATTTAGTATACAAAATACAGCATTTCTAGCCTTATTCTATTTTAGATTTTAGGAACTTAAAGGAACAGTTACACCAACAAATGAAAGTTTATTAAATGAATGAAAATATAATGCACTGTTGGCGTGCACTGGTAAAAGTGGTTTGTTTTCTTTAGCAACTACTATAGTATATATAAACAAGCTGCTGGGTAACTGTCAGGGCAGCCACTCAAACCTGAAAACGGAGAAAAGGCATAGGTTACACAGGTGATAACAGATAAGCCCTGTAGTATACAATGTGATTCTACACAGCTCATCTGCTTTCTACTGTTTGTCTTATTTATTCATTACTAAAAAACATTTCATTTTTTGATGTTACTGTTCCTGTAAGCATTTGGCTACTAAAACCTACTAAAACCATGCTCGAGTTCCTAAAGTTTTGGGTGGTTTCTGCATTCGAATACCATGGCTTCCTGTCAGTATTTTTTTTTCCAGCAAAAAAATAAAAAGTTCTGCACCTCAAACCTGCTGACCTAATTATTTATTTTGAAAGACCTGCTTGGGGAAAAAAAAATTACAGGAAGTTGAGGTATTCAAATGCAGGAACGACGCGAGAGTTCAGGAACTTGCACAAGATTTTAGTAGCTGAAGGCTGGAGCATTCTTATATTGGTCCCTAACTGTCATATGTTATATGCATTTTAAACATTTTCTGCCTGCCATAATTACTAATAACCTTTACCTTGAATACCTAGGGTCAAACAGAACCGTTTATTTAAATGATTCTTTGTTTCAAGCATTCCCTTTAATTAGATGAGTTTTTGCATATTTGATAAAATGCATGCAACGAGTGTTCTTATATCTCGTTTAAAGCCTAAATTGTTGAACTGACATGTTCTTGAAATGTACAAAGTGATACTGAAAGTATTTAGAGCTAAGATTAATGAGCAAGGAGATTTGTAATGGTCTGAGAAATTCTGCTTAGTAAAATGGCAAGGTACACAATGGCTTTTTGTAGTCAGATTATCCTCCTCATAGGCTTTGCTATAAAATAAAGGCTAAAAACATAAGCAGAGAAGAAAGGCACATACTGAAATGTGTGAAGAATCAATGCTGCTCTTTGTGCTTACTGACATTTGAGGGACTTGTTATCAACCACTGGAGGATAGTTATCTAAATTTATCTTTCCACCTGCCATCCCCAGTATTGATAGGAATGGAGAATGTGCAGATAGGCCATCAGATAAAACTGCAACACCATTTTAGAAGTCTGCCTTTTGTTGTAGCCTTGATGGTTTCTGCCAATTGAGAGTGACATTTAACACAGCTATAAAAAGCGGTTTTTGCAACTTTAGCTGATATGTGCTTAAAAGTTAAAAAAAAAAAAAAAATAAAGTTCATGCCAAAGATGCTGTTAAATGTTGAGGTTTTAATGCTTAAACATTACTAATTAACCTCTTATAATCTGTTCAAGTGTTTCATTGCTTCAAGAAAAACTGCTAAAGGTTTATAAAAAAAAAAGCTGCTGTGTAGCCATGGGAGCAGCCATTCAGCTTGAAAAAAGGACAATTATAGGATACATTCTAGATCACAAAATATTCTGAAGAATCCCATTGTATACTACAGAGTTCATCTGTTATCTGCTATGTAAACTTGTGGCGTTTCTCCTTTTTTCAACATTAAATGACTACCCCCACAACTACACAGCAGCTTTTTTATATAAACTATAGTAGAGTTTCTGAAGCAAACAAAAAATTGTTTACCAGTGCAAGGCAACAGTACATTATAATTGAATTAGTTTAAAACACTTTATTGGTGTTACTGTTTCTGGTGTTGAGTGCCTACCTTCAAACCTTGAAGTATTAGCTATGGAAATCAATTATTAAAAGAAAAAATGTTCAAATTTGAGTTTACTTCCCATTTTTGGTCTAAATATAAAATCTAGTATCATCTGATGGAACTGTGTGGATCCAACATTAATTACTTAGTTTTACTTCCCCCCTACATATTAAGGAAAATAATTTCTTCGTATTTACTTTGTTTGCCACTCTCACGCCACCTATAGCACATTACCCTCAGCTATGGATTGATTTTGATTTTCACCAAGAAACAGTTAAGTTTTAAGTGGCGCTGTCCTGTTATTACGGATCCAAAGAAAATTCACTGGCACACAGGTACAGCTAGCAGGGTAAACCCTTGCTAATTTATTAAATGGTTTGCAGCGTGCAACGTTTCGGGGTAACCCCCTTTATCAAGCTGTCCTGTTATTATACAGTACATGCATTTTCAGTTATGCTACTCCTAGGTCTATTCTGGGGCAATACATATAGTTGGCTTGGAATCATAAAACATATCAGGAAATGCTCATTGTGTGTTGAACAGAAAACAAACAAATAACTTTATTAACAAATAGCCCTCTGCAAAACTAACAACTCCAACGCATTGAGTTTAAGAAAAAAATTGAAAAATACACCAATTGAATCCAGTGCATTTGGCACAAGAAAAAAAGTCCATTGTCTGCAATGCATTCAGTGAAATTTATGAGAATATTTTACCAAAGTTTTGCACATTTGTCAGTGAAACAGACCCGTTTTGCTCATCTCTAATAATAACATGGTATTCTTTGAGATTTATGTTGCAGAGACAAATATATAATGGTGTGACTAGAACACTAAGGGGCATATTTATAATACCTCAACAATCTTGTTCAGATAAAACAAGTGCAGAAAACACATGTGAGTTCTTGAAGACACATTTTATGCAATTGTTTGCTTTTTTTATGATCCTGTTTTAAAAAGACTGCAATCTAAAATCTGGCAAGATATTTATTATATCCTAAAAAAATACAGCCCCCCCCCCAAAGCAAGGAACTCACTTGCTTTGTCTGCTATTGCTTTGCCCATTGAACCATAAATATGCCCCTAAATTTTAAACTTTGCATATCCCACACTGTATTAAGTACCAAGAAAAAGCACCCTGAATATGATTGCCAGGGCTCCACTGAACAGTTTGATGCCCATTGTGCATAAGTTTACCAAAGTATCTGGCATTTAGAGAAGTTATATGATGTTAGCACATACAAATAGTCCCGTGGGTAACTTCAGCTAATGAAAAATCAACACATTGACTGCATTTTTTGTGCAGTAAAAACACAGGAATATATGTTTACCCCCCCAAACCAAATATTATTGGAAAGTATACATTGTACCAAATCTGAAATTGGTACCCAAGCCTTTTGGCTACAAACTACTGAGTCGCAAGGCTTTCCCAAAATTAGTGGTTTTGGTGAAATTCCTGAAAATTGCCTCAAAGCTTCAACTTTCCAGCATTGTATGTCCATGTATCATTACCAGCATAAAACATCCTAAGTATGAATGCCGGGGTCTACTAAACAGTTTGATACCCAATATGCATAGATTTACCAAATGTGGCAAACGGAGACCCCCAAATCCAAATAGTGCATATGAATTCTCATGTATGAAACTCTGGCTACTACAATATAAGCACCCAGTATGTGTATTATGTGCCATGAGACCCCCTAACAGTATGGAGACCCAAGAAAACCTTATATTTTCTGAAAATACACATTCCGACTAATCTAAAAAGGGTAAATATGTCTTTCTACGGTAAACTACCAAACTGCAAAGCCTACCAGCATAAAGCATCCTAAATATGAATGCCAGGGATCTCCTAAACAGTTTGATGACCAATATGCATAGATTTACCAAACTATGTGTTATGTTTTGGTAGCCGAGGATGAGTAGAGTATAACAGTGCTTTATTAGCAGGTCCATGCAGCCATTACACAACAGTAAGCAACTCTAACATCACAAGCTGTATAGAAAGTATGCACAGTATAAGTCTTGAGCACAGTGACATCTACAGGCCATTTGTATTAACACCACAATGAGGTATACAGAGACCCCCAAATAGTCCAAATAGTGCATGTGAATTTTCACGTATGACACTCTAGCTACTACAATATAAGCTATATATATATATATATATCCAAGATATATGTCCCAAGGCTCAATAATAGTTACAAATTTCAATTTTATAACAGTTCACATTAAAAATGTACATAATGTGCCTTTCTTATGTGAACTGTAATAAAATTTCAAATTTTAACTATTATTGAGCCTTGGGACATATATCTTGGATACATATATATATATAGCATATTGTGGGTGCCTTTGAAACTGGGGCAAGTCCCTCTGGTTCAGCTTGAATTTACAGGAATAAGAGACATGGACTCCCTACATGAATGGACAATAATTTACTACAATATAAGCACCCGGTATGTTTAGTATGTGCCATGAGACCTCTTACAGTATGGAAACCCTAGAAAACCATATATTTTATGAAGGTACACATTCTGACAAATCTAAAACTGGTAACTATGTCTTTTTACTTCAAACTACCAAACGGCAAACCTTTTTATGAAATTTCTGAAAATAGTCACAAAGCTTGCATTTTACCCCGGTATATACCCCACATTTTGTAATGTACCAGAAAAAGCCATTCTAAATATGAATGCCGGTGGTCTACTAAAGAAGTTGATGCCCAATATGCATAGATTTACCAAACTATATAGCACACAGAGACCCCCAAATGGATATAGAGCAGACAAAATCACCAAAATGAAAAATGAAGTAACAAAGAACAGAGTGATATAGTATAAAATCACTAAAATCCAACAAAACCACAAAACTCAATGCTTTTTTTTTTACCTAGTGTAATCAGCAGTCAGAATCAAAGTTTGAATATTTTAGCATGGCCAAATAGGTTTTACAGACAGAAATAAGTGAACAACACCTACACAAAGCTGAAAATGCAATAAAATGGCTAAACAAGCAATTAAATGTCTAAAAATGCACCAAATCACTGAAATTGCAATATAATCACCGAAATAACATACAAAAATCACTGAAATTGCAATATAATCACGAAATAACGTACAAAAGGTATTGCACAGTGCTCGTTGTCTACTGGAGGGGGATCGAGGTGGAAAGGAGCGATCGGCTCTAGAAGCCACTCCTCCGATCTGAAACATAGAAGTTCTGCAGAGCATAGCATCTACGTTCTGTGGCACTTCGGTCCTTTTATCCACAGAATGTAGATTCTGCGTTCTGTGGCACTTAAAGGGTGGGCATAGTAATTATAATTGTTTTTTTGCTTTGCTAATCAAATTGTTCAAAGATATACTATCCATGCAGAATGTTGCCATTTTGCAGAAAAATTTCAATAAATTAGAGAACTCTGCAACAAACTGGCAAATGATGTACAATGCCAACAAATGCAAGGTTATGCACTTTGACAAAAATAACATGAATCCCAGTTATACACTAAAACAGTGCTGTCCAATGTCTGTGGTACCATCTTGCCTACATGGTTCAATAATGGAAGCCAGTGTTGATAGCACACCAAAACAACCAAATGGTTGGTGCTCACTGCAGGGTTATCACTCATCACTCATCACTCATATGTGAAAAAAGATAAGTCATATAAAGACACCTTCTCCCCTGTGGATAACACGCAGCACATGATTAAACACCTTAGGGGCCCCTAACAATAATTTTCAAATGCTAACAAACCCCTAGAACAAATACCAGGCTTCTGTTCCACAGGCAGAGTATGGTACACACAGGGAGCATAGGAAAGGCAGAGTATGGCACACACAGGGAAAATATGGCACACCCAAGTAGAAAAGGGCAGGCAGAATATGGTACACCCAATGAGAATAGAGCGGGCAGAGTATGGCACACACTGGAAGCATAGGGCGAGCAGAGTATGACACACCCAAGGAGCATAGGACAGGCAGAGTATGGCACACACAAGGAGTATAGGGCAGGCAGGGTATGGCACACACAGGGAACATAGGGCAGGCAGGCAGGTTTTGTGGAAAATAAATATCATTACTTTAAGCAGTGTCAGTGGTTACTAAAGCAGTTAAAGTACTCCCTTCCAAGGAAAAGGGCATTGATGAGTCATTTTATGACATAGTCCTTAAGGAGGATATTATAATGAGTTGGAAAGAGACACATAATATTGTAATTGATTCCATTAGAGGGTCTTCGATGATGCCTTAGCCAACCATATTATGCAGGACTACAGTAATCTCAAGGACTATAGTTAGTTTAGCATATGCATATAGGTATGTGTAAGCAAACGTATAAGCGTGAAGCTATGCATGTGTGTGTATGTATATGAGTATCAGGTTATACACCACCCTTTGCAAGCACAACCATGTTTAGAAAATAATGGGTCAAAACTATACACAAAATTTCCAAGATTATGTCTGCCTTCCATACAACCGATGCACATGCCTGTTGCACTACAATGTCTTTTGCTCCTATTTTGTAACTTTTTGTTTTCTTTTTATGTTGTTTTGCACTAACCTGTGACATATGCATTACTTTTACGTTTGTATGTACAACAAAGTGCTTTATTTACTGAAAAATTGCAAATAAAACATAAGTTACAAAAAAAACTATACACAAAATTTACAATTACCCTTTACATACAATATTACTGTATTTCTAACATAAAACATAATCCTTAGGGAAGATGGTCTGTTTTGCACACATATATTAGGACTGCTCATCAGTCAGAACTCCTAGTCTATTCAGCAGCTATTGTGTGCTACCACTGTTGATTCAAATATTACTCATTGTTTTCAAGAACAAAAGAACATTTTTATGACTTTATTCTATGCAATGATTTTATTGTAACATTATTGAAAACAATCAATGATAAATGTGATTTATATTTATTAAACTAACACATTGCATAAATAGCCTTACATTTTGCATGAAAGTCATTGGAAAGTTTTATTGCTTGCAAGCATGATCATGACAAAAAGCTCTCTAAAGATTTTAATAGTACCCTTGTGGCCTTGAATTTTCTTTCAGTTGCTGTTCTTTCCTTTTCTGGCTAGGCTAATTATCCACTCATTAAACCTGTCCTATATTTTGTTTGTGCCACAAGGAAAAAAAAGACCCTACACCGTCAGTTCAACTTAATGATCATCTCACACGTAGATGTGAATATTTTAGATTAATGTATATTTGTGTTTGGGTAATGTGTTCATTCAAAGGAAAAGGTTTTCTTGTTATTTTACTAAAAAAACTAATTACTTGCCATCTAATATTTGTGTTGTAAAATAACAAGTAGCTTTAAACAATTTATTATACTGTATGTTATGGTGTAACAGATGCACTGAAAAAACTTGTTTTTTTTAAAAGGAATATTTCTATCTTGAAGTTTTAATATACATTTGATCAATTTATTCTTTTACAGTCATATGAAAAAGCCTCTAGACGCTTCCTATAGCCTTTGACTAGTGTCTGGATTCTGGATGGCGGTATTTTTGACCATTCGTCCATACAAAATCTCTCCAGTTCAATTAAAAGTTATGGCTGCTGAGCATGGACAGCCTGCTTCAAATCATCCCATAGATTTTCCATGATATTTAAGTTGAGTGACTGAGGCGGCCATTTCAGAATATTGTACTTAAACTTAAACTTTGTGACTGATGCTTGAACATTATCTTGAAGAATTTGTTGATATTGGGTTGAATTCATCCAACCCTCGACTTTAACAAGGGTCCCAGTCCCTGAACTAACCACACAGCCCCACAGCATGATGGAACCTCCACCAAATTTGACAGTAGGTAGCAGGTGTTTTTCTTGGAATGCTGTGTTCTCGTTATGCCATGCAATGCTCTTTTTGTTATGACCAAATAACTAAATTTTTGTCTCCAAAATGACTGTGGCTTGTCTAAATGAGCTTTTGCATAAAACAAGCGATTCTGTTTCTGGGGTGAGTGCAGAAAGGGCTTCTTTCTCATGACCCTGCCATACAGATGTTCTT
Source organism: Xenopus laevis (assembly GCF_017654675.1). Taxonomy (NCBI): domain Eukaryota; kingdom Metazoa; phylum Chordata; class Amphibia; order Anura; family Pipidae; genus Xenopus; species Xenopus laevis. Next base: position 46,421,279 of record NC_054380.1, read on the forward strand.
TGTGAAAATTGAGCTGAATTGTAGAACGATGTACAGATACACCATATCCAGCAAGATGTTCTTGCAGGTCTTTGGAGGTGATCTTTGTGTTGCAAATGTGCACATTCTTTATAAATGTCAACCAGTGTGTTCCATGCTAAACCACATATATAACAAAAGGCTAGCATAAGAAATTTTAGGAGACCCTCTTGGCCCCAGAATATGTAAAAATGTGTGTTTCAGGTAAGAATCATCAGGAAATTATGTTCTGGTGATGCATACATGTCTGTTGTTTCCTAAAGGATTTTTTCAAACTCAGCAATTGCCCCTGTGCATTTATATAACATTTTATATAAATATATATATAAATATATTTATAGTCATACAGGTATGGGACCTGTGCTCGAGACCTGGGGTTTTCCGGATAAGGAGTCTTTCCATCATTTTTTTTAACATCATAACCTTTATTAAAAGATAATAGGCATGACATGTATTTGAGAGTGCAACACATGTGGGTAAATTGACATTGCAGCAAATGACAAATCTCATTACATCTTCATACCAGTCATACAAAGTTATACAATGTGGTAATTAAAAGAAAAGAAAACAGCAAGGGAAATAAAAAGAAAAAAAAACAAGAGAAAGCACATATAGCCAACATTGTCTAGAAAACAACAATACGATGATTTGTTAGCAATAGTATATGTGGAGAGGATTGCCGAGTGTGGTGATTGATACTGTCCATTTGCAAGTATATACCTTATACACAGTAGATCAATCCATTTACCGTGCCTAAGGGGCTGGCCACGATCCCCAAATCAAATTTGTTAGATGATCCCCTTTTAGTGTAAAGGTAAGACATACAGTTAATGAAATAAAGCATTTGTTCCATCCACATCTGGTGGGTTGGGGGATCGACATTTTTCCATTGTTGAGTTAGGCATTTGCGTGCATGGAATAGGCTCTGACGTATACTAACTAATTGATCCTTATTGAATTGGGATTCATCACAAGCACCCAATATGGCTAATTCAGGGGTTGGGACTAGAGGGGTTCCCAGTACATTTGTTAACGTAGCAAACACTTCCTCCCAGTACTGCTGTATTTTCCTACAATCCCAAAACATATGTTTGAGCGTTCCCATCTCTGAGGTACATCTAGTACAGGTAGGGGGGTTCTGGGAGTTCATTCTATGCAATCTCACCGGGGTGAAATAGGCCCTATGCAGAAAGTACCTCTGGATCATTTTATGGTTGGCGTTGGGGGACACAAATCCAGGTGCCTCCAGGGCATCTAACCATTCCTCATCAGTGAGTGAAGGGATGTCTATTTGCCAGGTCCTGAATAAGCTAGCATTGGTTTTATCAAATTTACTGGATCGCAAAACTTTATATATATTTGAAATAAGATGCTGGTTGTCCTGCAGTTCCAGTATTCTGCAAAAAGGGGGTTTCCCAATTTTAAATGGGTCCTTAGAATATGCATGTTGAATCTGCCTATAATGTAACCAGTGAGAGGCTGGGATATCAAAGTCCCTTTGGAGGTGCTCAAACGGTTTAATAGCATTATTGTGAAACAGATGGTGCAATAACTTTATGCCTTTACTTTCCCATGCCCGACCCATCGGTAGTAAAGCAAATTCCTGAAGTTGTGGGTTATGCCAAATAGGAGTATCTGGATGTTTTAATCGATGAGTGCATCATCCTATCTGGTGAGGGTCTCAAAAGCACATGTAGCAATGGATTCACGAGATTGTGGATAGCCATCAGCAATAGGGATGAGGGGCACTGCACATCTAAACGAGCCCAAGGTTTGACATGGGCTAATTGGGCAGCTAAATAATTTAACTCAAAGTCTGGCAAAGCCGCTCCTCCACTATCCGTCGCTTTTTTAAGAGAGTCAAGTTTTAGCCTAGTTCTACCAGACCCCCATATGAAAGGGCACAACAGCCTGTCCAGTTTTTGGAAAAAAGCCTTGGAGAGCACTATTGGTGCCTGTGTAAGTACATATAAGATTTTAGGGAGGATTGTCATTTTGATTAAACTAATACGTCCCTGTGGACTGAGAGGCAGCCCGGACCATTGCCTAAACTTAGTTTCCACCATGTCTAGTAGAGGTAGTACATTGAAAGACCAGAAAGCAGATATTGGCTAGATATTTTAATTCCTAAATATTTAAACTCTGAGGCTAACTCCAGTGAGTGTCGGTTGGGGATCGCGGTCACCTCCTGGCCGTCTATCAGGCAAAGGGTTGATTTAGACATATTCACCTTCAAACCTGAATGGTCTCCAAATTTTTGAAGATGAATTACCAGTTTATCCAATGAGTTTTTATAATCTGACAAGTATATTAAGGAGTTGTTAGCGTATAGCTGAATTTTCTCCTGAAGAGTTCCTACATTCCAACCAATTATTTCAGGGTCTGCTCTAATAATAGCTGCCAGAGGTTCAATAGCAATCGCAAATAAGAATGGGGATAGGGGGCACCCGTGTCTCGTCCCTCGCAAAAGTGTAAAAGAAGGTGAAGCCATACCATTGACTACTACTGAAGCCACCGGGTTGGAGTAAAATAATTGAGTGAAGGCTAGGAAGTTCGGGCCAAAACCCATCTTGCCCATTACCTGCCAAAGAAAAGGCCATTCTACTGTGTCAAAGGCCTTGGCAATGTCCAGCATCGCCAAGGCCCTGTCCCCCTTATTATCATGGTCAATGGTCAAGTTGGTATATAATCTTTTAAGGTTTATGGCAGTGCTCTTATGGGGCATAAAACCGGTTTGGTCAGGTGCAATGAGAGATTCTATTACTAGCTGCAACCTTCTAGCCAACACCTTTGCAAGGATTTTTACATCACTATTCAATAGTGAAATGGCCCGAAAAGACCCACATTCTGGCTTGTCCTTGCCTGGCCTAGGCAGTACAATAATCGTCGCCTTACGAATCGAGGACGGGAGTGCCCCCTTCGCCAAAGCAGAGTTGTACACTGAAAGTAAGTGAGGAGCTAATGTTTCAGCATAGGTTTTATATATATCTATGGGGAGTCCATCAGTGCCTGGTGACTTACCACTAGAAAGAGATTGAATAGCTTCTTGAATCTCAGTCGGGGTAATGTCCGCCTCAAGACTATTAGTTTGTTCTGGTCCTAAGCTAGGGAGTTGAACCTGTTCCAAATATGCTACTATTTGTTGGCTGTTGTACTGTATTCGTGACTGATATAACTGTTCATAGAATAACCCAAAAATCTCGCTAACTGCCTTAGGGTTCTCAATAACGGTCCCTGAAACATTCCTGATAGCAGGAATAATTGGGGGAGTAGAGTCTGCTCTTGCCAGGTGAGCCAACATTTTAGCTGTTCTGGCTCCTTGCTCAAATAATTTATATTTAAGAAATAGATATCTCTTATTAGATTTGGCCTCTAGAAATTTTTGGTATTCGTCCTGCGCTCTCTGTAAGGCTAAGTGGGAATGTGGGGTAGGGCTAGCTATCACATGACTCCTGTTGTAACCTTGTTTCTGCCAACTTAGTTTTGGATTTAATAGTATTAATTTCAGATATATAGATACCTCTAAAGTAGGCCTTGAATGCATCCCAATTATAGGGGTTACCCCCCTGGGGGGGTGTTATTAATTGAGTAATCCTTTATTAGGGCATCTATCTCCTCAGTCTTTCCCATGATATCTATCCAGGCAGGATTAAGACGCCAACGTCTGGAGCCAATCACAGTTTTACCAGCCCATATCATTTCTAAGGGGGCATGATCGGATATGCCTCGTGGTAAGTATTCTACGGTCTTAGTCAATGGCACCATTTGTCTCGGGGCTAGAATCAAATCAATGCGGGATAGGCTCTGGTGGGAAGTGGAGTAACAGGAGTATTGTTGGGTATTTAAATGAAACGTTCTCCAAATATCCATAAGATCTAGAGTTTGGAGGAAATTAGTAAACCTCTGGTTATCTCCACTCCCCCGTGATCCATCCCTTTTCCATCTATCCATTTCAGGATTGGGGGTAGTGTTAAAGTCTCCTGCCATTAAAATGATAGAGTTGGGAAACTGGAGAGCCCATTTGGTGAATTCAAATAAGAGGTCTTCCACAAAGGGCGGAGGTATATAAATATTGGCAAGGAGATACTCTGTAGAATGTAATTTACAATGCAGAAAAACATACCTTCCCTTTGGATCTGTTTTGAGATGCAGCAACTCGAATATAACCCTTTTATGTATCAAAATGGATACTCCTCCCATATACACCGAGTACGTAGAATGGTAGCCCCAGCCCACCCAAGTGCTAATACTGATGATCCCGTGAGGTGTGTTTCTTAAAGAAACAATAGATCTGGGTTATATGATTTGGCGTGACTTAAGGCAGTGCTTCTCTTAATAGGGTCGTTCAAACCCCTAACGTTTCCATGTAATCAGTTTTAAATTACCCGCCATATTTGTAACTGGCAGAGGACTCTTAATCGTCCAGCTGGCCTCCGTGTTATGTAAAGCAAGCTTGCGGACATGAACAAGATATGCAAATATTTCAACACAGTAATTACCATAATATTACCAAGTTTAGCATTCCTCGGGCATAGCACGGTATTGCCTTCCTCTATATACATGCAAACAGTATCCACATCGTATGTCACATTGTTATTGTCATTTATAAAGTAACCCAACTACCCTTCCCTCCCCGTGGCCCGATTATAACAAAAGAACAGATGGGGCTACTTTTCCCAAAACCAAACTGTGATTTGATCAAATTGAACCCTTGCACAGGGTATTAACCCAAATTCTGGGGGGGGTGTTGAAGAGGCGTCTCCTGTGCCATAACACCCTGCATGTTGGTTAGTCCAGGGCAGCTGTTGTTAAGTATCAAAGATGTCCCCCCCCCTCTCTCTCTCCCCAAGGGGCACACCGCGTGGTCGTGCAGACTACAGTTAAGGAACCGGATTAGATGCTGCCGCCTCAGTGCCTAGGGTATCCGGGGGGCAAATGCCCAGATAAAGTCAAGGAACTGTTCCTTCATCAGTAAAAGTGTAGTGTCTCAATTGAGGCAAAAAAAAAACCCATGTATAACTAGGTAAACATCCCTTTTCTTTACTACTCCCGTGCAGTCTTGGCATAGGATGAAAATATCAGGGAGGGGGGGTGATACATTACCGACCCAACGAGTCCAGCCAGTTACACACAGCCGACGGGGAGTCAAAAAACTTGGTTCCCGTAGTGGTCTGTACTCTAAGTCGCGAAGGATACATCATTGAATACAAGATCTCTTTTTGTCGCAGACGTTTCTTGATGTCCAGAAATCTGGCTCGCTGTCTCTGCAATTCTGCCGAATAATCAGGGTACAGGGAGATGTTGGAGTTGTTGTGATGCAATTGGCCTTTCTTGCGGGCTAACATCAGTAGCTTGTCTCTGTCCTTGTAGTTATGGATCCGGGCGATCAGAGGCCTCAAAGGTGCCCCAGGTATAGGAGGCTTAGCAGGAATTCTGTGGGCCCGCTCTATTGAGATTAGATTTTCAGCGCCAGCCCTTCAGAAGTGTTTCCACAAAGGCCTCAGGCTGCTCACCTACCTCGCGTTCCGGTAGGCCTATCAAAGAATGTTGCTCCGTCTCGCCCTATTCTCTAGGTCGTCCACCTTCGCCCGCCACTGTTCCACCTGCTGTTGTAAGTCCCTTGTACTTTGTTGTAGCGGGTAGCACAAATCTTCAAGCGAGGAAATTCTGGCTTCCGCCTCAGTTGTGCGCTCCCGTATCCGTTGTAAATCGTGCTTTATCAAGGATAGTTCCGCCTTTAATTCATCCGTCTTCGCCATAGTAGTGGCTTGGCAAGATTGCTGGCATTGTTGGACAGCCTTCAGGATATCTTGCATGGATGGTTGCGGCTGAGGGTCTTCTGACTGCCCGTCTTGTATTTGCTCTTCAGGTTCAGGCGCCATATTGGGCGTTTCCAGCGCCGATGTGGCCTTGCGTACATATCTCTCCATTCGTGTAGGTGCGTCTGATTTTGGCTTTTGTTGCTTTTATTGCTGTCTCCTATTACTCATCTCCATTGGGGGGTAGTGTACCTCTTTTCTTGTACAAACAGCGTACCCCAGCACAGTATTTAAGACAGGATTATTGAAGGGTGCACGGAGCTCTTCCAGAGCACGTCTTACTCCATCGGCAGTTCAGCCACGCCCGTGTCTTTCCATAATTTAAATCTTCATACTTGAGTCCATTAACAAATAAAATATTGTAAACATTAAATAAACCAAATTTGATTATTATGCCTCCAAAAAGGATTCATTCATTCATTATATATTATTCATTATATCTTAGATTGCATCAAGTGCAAGATTCTTTATTATTATTACAGAGAAAATGGAAATTCCTGTTATTCTGCATTTAAAAAAAGGAGAGGATTATATGTTTCTGCTCAAAATGCTATTATACAGTAGTTTTGTTGAGCTTATGCTTTGAGTCCAGTTTCCATTCATGCCCTAAAATAAAATCAAGTAGAGACTGTTGATAATACCTGTACAGTGGTGGTCTACAATTTAAAAATTAAACATGATATAATATGCTGTCATTGTTAGGTTCGGTTAAAAGAAAGACCTAAACAAATTGAGCTCTAGAAATAAAAAAATATATATTTTGTCATAAAGAGTTTTTTTTTTAATAACAAAAACCAGTAAATAGAAAATAAAACCACAGAACTTAAAATGTAATGACAAGCATAGAAAGGCAGAGTTATTGGCATGAAATTCAATTAACAGATAGCAATCGGCCTTCAGTGATGGTGTGAGGGAGGCATAAACAGGCATACTAATACGTAATGAATTTAGAGAATGTTTATCAGGCAGCAACCAGAATCTGGCAGGGTGAAGGCAACTAGTTGCAGGCGTATATATAAGAAAGGCTTTCCATTTCAGAATGTGAGTTATTCATTTGGAAAACCTATTGAAATATCAGTCAGAAACATTTAAAAATGAAATGTTTCATCCTGACATAAAATGACAATTTATTGAGTTACAAGTAAAGAACTTAAAAAATGATGGAGGGCAGAATTTTATCTTCTGTACAGTTGAAAATATACTGGATATCTATTTGTTCATGAAAAACATGGTCATCTTTAAGTCTAAAAGTACATAGAGCTGAAATGAAGGGTACTGAGATAAACTTCCTATAAGGACACAACTTATATTGTAATACAGGTACTATAAATGCATTTTTTATTTAAAGGGGATAAAAAATTCAAGCTTTCACTTACCTTGATTAATATTTAGTCTTATCTTCCATTTCTATCGCTTCTTGTCCTGAAGCAAATGGGCAGGAGCTGTGCCCACTGAAAACTTTAAGAAAACCTGTACCATGTGAGTGATAGTTCATCATATCAGGAACATAATTTCTGGATTCTTGGTTATTACTAAAAAAACACATCTGCTGCTTTCTCGTGTCCCTTTTCTGCTTGCCTTATTTTAGTTAGGCAAGATTTCCCATGGCATTCCACCCTGCTGCTGCCTATTAATGAATACAATCTTGAGGCCATATAGACGGTATGCAGCAGCATACCTAGACAATGTTGTAATTCACAGTGATTGGCTGTCACAAATAGCTAAGATACAGGCAGTAGTGGACTCCATTTGTGAGGCTGGGTTAACCCTAAGTGCCTCACAAATGGAGTCCACTACTGCCTGTATCTTAGCTATTTGTGACAGCCAATCACTGTGAATTACAACATTGTCTAGGTATGCTGCTGCATACCGTCTATATGGCCTCAAGATCGTATTCATTAATAGGCAGCAGCAGGGTGGAATGCCATGAAGTGCTCTATAGGGCTTGAGGAAGTGAAGTACTTAGAGTATACTATTGGAAGAGGATTAATAAAACCTCAAGTCAATAAGACAGAAGCTACCCAAAGCTTTCCAAAGCCAGTGACAAAGAAAAAGGTTTGTACCTTTACCTCTAGGCATTACTGGTTATTACCATGGACATTTTATAACAAATTTTGCCACCATAGTGGCTCCTTTAACTGACCTCACCAAAGGGACAAAGTCTGTCATTGTCAGGTGGAATCAAGAGGCAGAGAAAGTATTCCAGTCTTTAAAGACTGCTCTCTGTAGCCAGTGTTGATAACACCTGACTTTGAAAAGGAGTTTATAGTACAAACTATAGTACTGCCTCTGATGTGGGTTTAGGGCCAGTGTTGTCCCTAAACAGAAATAGTGAGGAACTTCCTGTTGTTTATTTGAGCAGAAAGTTCAATAGCCATGAGACAAAATACGCAATGGTTGAGAAGGAATGTCTGGCAATAAAATGGGCATTTAAAGCCCTCAGATACTACCTCCTAGGTAGGCAATTTCAACTGCCTACCTAGGAGGTAGTATCTGAGGGCTTCAAATTGAAATTGGTGACAGATCATGCCCCACTTAAATGAATGCGTGAAAACAGGGAAAAAAATAGAGTCACTAGGTGGTTTCTGTTCTTGCAGAATTATAAATTTACAGTTTAGCACAGGCTAAGTAACCAACAGGGTAATGCAGATGCCCTGACCTGGGTACACTGACTGGAGGCTACATGTTTTCTGCCCCCTGGGTCGGAGCAAGGGGGGGGGGGGGATATGTAAGAGAAGTGCTGGGCAAATTGTAGATGGTGTGTATACTTCACTTATGATGAAAAGTTACATGCACTAGCTCCAGGGAAAATGTGTGGCATTGTAGCAGGTAACTGCTACATTTCATTTGCCAGCTTTGGTACGTTGGATAATGGGTCCCTGTAGTAAATGGAGGGAGAGTAGGGTGGGTCCTCCATTCAACACACTAGGCCTCATGTGGGATTCATGTGTCACTTTGTCGTCTCTGAGCAAGAGCAAGTCTGCCCCAGGAGACCAACATCCTGCTACCTGGAATCCCTACAGACTGTATTACTTGTATTACCCCCCTGCCCCCAGGTAGGTGCCCTGCTTTTATTTACCAACCTTAACATGTAACTGAATTTAACTGGATTAATACAAATACTTGTTAATTTTACAGAATAAAATGAATTATTACGTTTCATATACTTTCCCTTCAAACCCCCCCGGCTGTGAAAGGCAATTACAGTTACCCAGGGCAAAATCAATGTAGAGGAACGGAGCACCGCAGAGCCAGAATAATATGTTAAAAAAGTCAAAATTTATTATAAATCCATTAAAAATTACATCAGCATCTCTCCTGTGTGGCTGCCCGCTTAACGCGGCCTGGGGCCCACCCGGCTGCTGTCACAGAGCCCCTCTCCAGGTCCCCTGCCGAGCAGGGCTCCCCGTCACACATCCGCGCATGCATGCACTTTGTATTTTCTGTGACCTGCCCGATAAAGTGAGGCCGTGGCAGGGAGATGCGACAGGGAGATTAGTCAGGGAGTGAATCTAGGCCGGCCCCATTGGCCCAGTCCAACCCTGAGTATAAGGCCAAAGACCCTAGGATGCCCACGAAGAGCAAAGGCACTACATTTTATAGGGTGATTGGGGCCAGTAGAACCAAAAGGTACCAATAGGCCAGGATTAGTGATGAGCGAATCTGTCCCTTTCTGCTTTGCCAAACAAATTGTGAAACTGCAAAAGAAATTGCAGTGGACGTCAACATTTTTTTTAACGCATGACAAATTTTTCTCACTCCAAATGCATTAAAAAAAATTAAAGTCTCTGCAACTTTTTGGCCAAACACATTAAAGTTAATGTTCATTTTTTTTTTCTGGTAATTGTTTTGTCTCTGCTACAATTTTGTCATGGTGTCACAGTGCAAGCTTTTTCCTGAAAAAATTTGCAGATGGCAAAATACAGAAATTCACTGCAAATCCATGCCTGGTGAAAAAATTTGCTCATGACTAGCCAGGAACCTTAAACAGGAATGCACACAGTAGTAGGAATGTTAAACACAGCCAGTGGCGTAACAGTGCAGCAGTCAAGAGCGAGTGGTGGGAGGACCAGGTAAGGGCTGTTGTGCACCTGGGCCCTCCGAAGTTTTTTTGCAGGATTGGGGGCCTGCACACTATTCTTACGCAATTGGACACAGTGAGTTCCATAGGTGATAAAATATTGGCAGGTGAGTGCTACACATGATAGTCAGGCCATCATCAGAGAGATCTCTGACTTCAGCTCTTTTATTAGTGAGACAGCCAATCATTGTCCTTTGGTGACACCTCTGTATTGGTTGAATAAGAAGATGAGCTTTAAAGGGGGAACCCTGAAATGCCATTGCTATATTAGTTACTTTTATGGCATGCAAATAGCTTTTGTGCCCCTTCCCATGACCAACCAGTGCTGGCCTTAGGCTAATTGCATCGATTGGGCCCAATCGGGCCCCACTCTCCAGGGGGCCCGCATAGTTACACTGCTTTAAAACTGCTCTATTATCCCACAGTCCCACCCACAGTCCTCTTACTATGCTCAATCAACTTAGGTAGCTAGTGATAGGCTGAGCTATCTGTCATTTAACTGTGGTGATTGACTAAGCTGATAGCCAACCATTAAGCTGCAGCCTAGGGTGGGAGTAAATTTAATAGGCACCCCAGCAGGTACTGCCCTGGTTTTTCCTCATCATAGAGTCTGCATAGCTTTGGAGCGGGAGTCAGTACAGGAGTTAGAGAGGGAGTGGTTGCTTATAACTGAAGTCTCCATCCAGGCCAGCAGCAGGACAGGACAGAGCATTATGCACCACTAGTCTTGGAGGAATCAGCTCAGCAGCACTGATGGTGAAAAAGGGGTGAGGACAGAAGGCACCTAGCACTAAAACCAATTGCCTGCTCAGCCTGCCACACAATCTGCACTGCACAAGGTCTGCCCTTGGTCATTGGCTGGAGTTGACCCCAGAGGTCACCACTAGACCTAGCTAAATCTTTTATACACAGTATTTCCACTACCTGCCCTGGAGCTGGGGCGTGGAAGAGAAGATAAAGACACCCACCGTGATGGACAACCAGAGGTGAAGAATTCAGGAACAGCAAAGCACAATAGATTAGGGAGTTTCCAGCCACCTTGCCAGAGTCAGCCTGATTACTGGGACCCAGGACCTCCTGTCTAAAGGTGGCCATACACTACCGGCCCTCTTACCAGTAATGCAGAAATTAAAATATAGGAGGTGCTGCTACGGTTGGCACCTTTCCCCGCAAGTAACTCTGAGTGTTCCGTGTCTTAATAGGGGTGGACTTATGACGCGGGGGTGGGTGAATAATGTATCGGGGGAGGTCACTGACGTAAGGGGCAGGGCCATGACATCAATCTTGGGGAATCTGAGGCAGTTTTGATCCGGACAGCCCTTCAAAATGCAGAGTTAAAACTGGACAGGTGGTAACCCTAGTTGCAATTGGTTCTCACTCTCCTACCGCATACCTCCTAACTGTCCCGTTTTTCATGGGACAGTCAGTCCCAATTATGACAAACCCGCAGTTACTGAAATGTCCCAACTTTCTCTTTGATCTACTGCACTGAACAGCCAGAAAAAGATACATAGTTTCTAAAAACCTAATTGGCTTTTGGCAGAGAGCCCACAATATGTGGTAGGTGCACTAAGATACTTGTAACAATTTAGGATAAGCAAAGACCCAATTGTAACAATTTAAGATAAGCAGGTCTCTTGAGGAAACTGTGACTTGCAGTTTAAAGGGCAATTCACCTTCATTAGCAAAACTGGAATAACACATAAAACCACAGAAATGTGTTCAAACTTTCATAACCTGCCATATTTTGTAAAATGAACATGGTAATTAGGAGGTGTGGCCACAATAATGGACGTGGGCAAAAAATTCCCAGTGATCCGCGCAGCAAATCTCTTTGTCCCTCTTTCTATTGCCAAAATGTTGGGAGGTATGTATGTCAGTTTCCACAAAGTTGGAGGGATATATGGTGGAGTGCCACAATTTAACGGTGCCTTAGGCAGGTCCAGAATGTTCCCAGGAATAGGAATGACTGGAATACTCTGTCAGTGGCATCCTGAATGCCTAAAATTGCACTAATAATGCATAACAATATCAAATGGCTTAAAACAATGCACAAAATATTGCATGCTATAAAATACAACATACAGTTCACCGACAATTGTGTCTTAAGTCAGACAAGTGAACTTCGAGTGAATTGATCATTACTTCTAAAAATTTAAGAAGTGATGCCACTTTTTCTTCCTTTTGTGAATCTGCCCCAAAGCCTGGACAGCTTGGAGCAATAGCCTAGTTTTGTTTTTGCAAATGATGAAATTCTAGTGTGGATTGGCAAAAACTGAAAACTGTGAACTTGTTTTTGCATTTGGATCATTTTATGTGAATCTCTAGAACACATGATCTAAGCAAAACTATGCTCTGCAAATGCTTAGGGGGTTTGTGTTATTACTAAAGCTTTAGTGACATCTAGTGGATAAGTTCAGAAAATACTATATATGAAGAGAAACTATAGCATCTACTGTCTATAACTACTTTATGTACATTGTGCGCACTTATTAGCTAATGTTCATTAGCAGGGTTGAAAATTGATGTGCCAGAAAAAAAGAAAATAAAATAAATTAAAAAACAAATACACTTTAGTAAACTGCAATCTCTTTTACAATTGATTTTTTTGCACATATTTTGTGTATTTTTGCATCTACTTTTTCAAGGTTTACCAAAGCCATGCCAAAGTTGATACCCGTTTCAGATGCCACTGAGATGGCGGCATTGTGTAAAATAACACCATTAAATTGGTATAGTTAGATGTTTAACATGACCACTGAACCGTGGTTAGTCTATTTGGGGAAGCCTCATTTATAAACGTACTTTTTATTATTTAAATGTAATCCATTTAGAAAGATATATACAAGTAACAAACATTTTTTTATTATGTTTGCCCAAGGCATAAGTATACAGAAAGGTTTGCTAAAATATAGAGATATAAAGCTAATGTTATGGGTAAATTCATAAAACTGTACTGTGGAGAGGATCACCAGAAAGTATTACCTCCAGAGGTTGAGTAAGCTTTTTAATGAACCTGGAAACTGTTCTCTGTTATGCTTCATATGTTATTCCAGTGAATTTCTACTGATTTCACCAGATGATTATATGCATGGGGGTCAATAAAGAAGTTTTGGCAAATCTGTTGGTTGACAGATATTCATAGAGTGATCCTTTCCCAACTGTCTGGTTGGTATTTACCAGTAAGATAAAGGCAGATGGTAATATTTATGGTACAGAGGTTGGGAGTTGTCATTTTAACCACTGGGTCTTAAAGGGCATGCAGTAAGCTGAATACACCTGTATCACACTATAACTAAACTTTTTGTAGCACATGGTATATGGCCCCTACATTGGGGGAAAGATAATTCCTAGGAGTATAGACTATGTTGTGTGTGTGTGTGTGTGTGTGTGAAAAAAACATTCAAGTAAACACTGTTATTTATTTTAAAAACACATTTACAAATATACAAGCAGTTAGGAATTTACAGAATATATCAGTGGCCATTTAAATGAGCGGACTGATCCTTTGATGATAAGTAGGTTTCTATCAAAACTTTTGTTTCCCTGAAAAAAAGAGAAAAAAGATAACTTTAATCTATCGATCCAAGATAAACATACAATAGAAAAACTGAAATCTCCAATAGAGTGCTGGATGCCTGAGGAGGCTCCTGCAATGCCACCCCTCTCCTCGCTGGCTTACCTGTCCGGGGGGAGGCCGCAACTCTAGCGCGGAGAGTGTGGAGAGCTCTAGCTTGCACTAGTAAAGCCAAATTTCCGGTTTAAAAAAATGGAAAGTTGTCTCTTAAAGGTCCCAGGAGCAGCTTTTTGCCACCCCTGGTATGGAGGAGTGCCCCTGTGCATCAGTCCATTACCTTCCTCCTTCACCCCATCCATGTAACATTCCTTCACCTCCCCCTATCACTCTGATTTTCTATTCCCAACCCCTTATAAGACATCCTCCTTCCCCCTTTCCTCCAAAGGAATCAAAGTCACCTGCTGGGCCACACACCAGATCATCACCTCTCAGCATTTGCAAAAAAAGTGAATTCTCTGTCCTTAATACCATACTCAACTGCACATTCTGTTTCTTGATCTACCTATTTTGTGTATCTTCACTACCACCCAGTATTGCATGTCCTGTATTTATCCTCTTTCTAACCTTGTCCCTTAACATATGTACATCATATATGCCCCTTCCACCCTTCAGCGTTACACCTCTTTTACCCCACTTGCACCAAATTTTTACATCATCTGACCTCCAGTCAACATAAAGGTATGCATTGTTTTTCCAGCCTTGTCAACAACCAATAAACTAAAGTATAAGATGTGCCTTCTGCAATAATCATGGTCTAATATTTAAGGATTTTATTTGAATAATTTAAGTTCAAGTCTCATTTGAAAGATAAATAGCGGCAGATTCACCAACAAACTATATGACGCTTAGAGAGAGTTGAAAGATGCAAACCCAGAACCCTAACCCCATTCAATAACAAGAAGCTTTGGACAACAGGACAACACTGTAGCATATGGTGATATGAAAGAAAAAAGGTGAATATAAAAATGAATCATATTGATGGAAGATGTAGTGCTTTGTCTTTGAAAATATATTAAAAATATGTGTCCTTAAATACACTTTTGAGATGAATGCTAAAGGTTAAGATATAAATGTTACAATCCTCTCACTACTTGAATACAAATGTCCCAGAAATAAAAAGTGGCACAAAGTAAGTAAAGGTTCAATTATTATATATATCATATTTTTGGACAGGCTCAGTTCAAGTGACCTATGACATATTGTACTTTCTACATGCAGGCATGTGTGCTTAAGATTCCGCCACCCACTGGGCTGCTGCTAAATATAAATCAAAGAACTGTTCAAACTTTGTAAGGCTAACAAAAAAGGTGACTTGCTTGATCGTCTTCATTGTAAGAAACACATTTTGGAAATTCATAATTTTAGTGATCTAGCAAATGTTTATGAACGTGGTATTCTTAAATATGGTAGCCTACTTACTCTTGGTTTCCTAAGGTTAGTTTCTGTTTAATCAGGAGCCTTTTCATTTCAGAATCAAGATCCTAGGAGAATAAAAAACCATAACCATAAAAAAAAAATTTAAATACTGTATACAGGGTATATACTATCAATAAATATGAATGTAAATCTTTAATTGAAGTTCCCATGACAGGCTAAAACCACAGGCTGTTGCAACAAAATCTGCCAGAGACTGTGTATGCCTGATAACATGTTTGCCACTGTCACTCTTGCACCACTTTTGTCCTACATTCTTATTCCCATGAGGAATAATCTTGCTCCCTTTTGCAGTAGAACCCCCTATTTTAAATTTTTCAGAGGACTTGAAAAAAATGGTGTAAAATCCAGGAAAATTTGAAATCAGGGATATTTATTATGTATGCAGTAATATATTGATGAGACCACAAAAATATAGTGTAATATAAGGCAGGGCCGGAACTAGGGGTAGGCAGAGAGGGCACGTGCCTAGGGCACAAAGCTGGGGGGCGCCATTAATATTTTTTTGTAATAATGCGCTTCTGCGAATGTGCGCACGTACTTTCGCGCATGCGCGCTCGAGCGCACGTACATTCGCGCATGCATGATCGAGCGCGCTCGAGCACACTTTCGCGCATTCACACCCAAGCGCGCACGCGGCCAACGCCGTGCCCGGCCAGGTTGCCTAGGGCGGCTGGCTGGGTTGGCCCGGCTCTGATATAAGGAGAAACTTAAAATCTGGGGATGTAAAATAAGGTTTCACTGTATCAGGAATTGTCCACAGTGATTTATCATCATAAACTCATTTATATGTCTATGACAGTACTCAGCAGAGTTTAAAAAAAAATATGGGTCTTATTATATATACAGTGTATATATGCTTTTCCCTGCAGTGAATTAAGTCTATAACTATTTCAGTTAAAGATACTTGCATTCAAAAGTGCATGTTTGCATAGTTGGCTTCTCTCAAGGCTTCCTGCCTTTTTCCCAAGTAGAGCGCTGCTGTGCTTTTTGAAGCAAAATGCTATGCAAACCCTGGAGCCACCATCCAGGACTTGTGGCAAGGTCATAGGGTGCCAGGCCTAGGGCTGGTCAAATTAAGAGGATGCTTCCCAGAAATGCCTGAAGCTTGTTTACATCTGGATCACTGGGGACTGGACAGGTGGCAGATTTTGCCCATTGTTGAAATCTCTGTGCACCCCTGTGCTCCGGATATGGGTATGATAGATGCACGTGATCGCTCACACACTGAACACTGGAAATGACATTAAGTAGACTGTAAGGGAAGGATGGGTCCCATCCTCCCAACCCCTCCCTGCCTCCCAGCAGGGAGGGAAAGCCAGGCACGGTCCGGCCAGAGGATCTGCTTTGATCCTCCAAGCCGGCGGCGTCGAACAGACGCGCGCGCATTCGTGACGTCATATCACCGCAACGGCCCACGTGTTAGAGTGGTGCGTGCCGGAGGAGGGGCGTGTGTGCACGCTGCTGGGCGGACTGAGCAGGGTTTAAAAGGGCCGGCGCAGCTGCACTCTCTCTCTTCTTCTTGTGTGGAGCGCCCGGAGAACATCACCCCCCTGGACAACGAGCATTTAAACCTGGCTGAGTATATCAACCCCTACTATCCCACCAACGAATCCCATTAACCCCTACTGCTCAAACCCCTACTATCCCACCAACGAATCCCATTAACCCCTACTGCTCAAACCCCTACTATCCCACCAACGAATCCCATTAACCCCTACTGCTCAAACCCCTACTATCCCACCAACGATCCCACTAACCCCTATTCACACCCCTATTATCCCACCAACGAAAACCTTTACTGATACCACCAATTCCCTATCCCCTGTACCCCAACTCCCTTTTGTTGGTCCAGGGAAAGTTTAGCACCAGGAAGGGCGGGCAATTATAACGTGTGTGATTGTGTATGTGTAGTTAGATTGTGGGTGAATTTTGGGGATTGTTAGTGTAAATGAGGATTGTTTTATTTAGTTGTTTTATGTTGTGTAATTGGTATATCTGCATTAGAGGTAGTTGCTGTTTCTATTGTTGAGTGTCGTATTAAACATATATTGTGTTATTTGTAACTTCTGTGTTGTGTTTGTTATTATGTAATTAGAGTAGCAAGCGCACGCAGATAGTTAGTACAGTACAATATATAGCGTACATAGTGAAAGGTTAATTAAGAGTAGTTCTTTAAGGAATAAATAGGCGGAGTTATCAATCAATGATATTGCCTATGGATGAATACTAAGTATCAAACATCTGCATAAACAGCGATAACGAATACACCCCCTTTGAAAATATTAGGTGCATGAGCCCTATTGTGTTGCTATTATAGTATCTGATATCTACAGAGTGAAGAAGCACTCACTCAAAGACAATAAAAGCTTCACTGTCCTCATGCAGCAGCAGCCCACAAGTTACCATAGGCAGCAAAAAGCCTCTCCTGGTAACTTTAAGACCTGGAATTCACATTTTTCAAAATGTTGGCTCTTCTAGTGCAGATAACACAATTGCACTGCAATTTGCATGAAGAAACATCTCCCAGTCCCATCATAATGCCTGCACCACCATTCTTCACTGTCCTCACAGTGTACTGTGGTTTGAATTCAGTGCTTGGGGTCCTTTGACAAACTTTTTTCTGCCCCTAAACCCAAAAAGAACAATCTTGCTTTCATCAGTCCACAAGATGTTACTCTATTTTCCTTTAGACCAGTCAGGGTGTTCTTTGGCAAATTGTAACCTCTTCAGCACATGTATTTTTTTAAACAATGGAACTTTGTAGGGGCTTCTTGTCGATAGCTTGGCTTCACATATAATTGTAACAGTACTCACAGGTAACTTTCGATCTTCCTGGAGCTGATCATTGGTTATGAGTCTTTGCCATTTTGGCTATTCGTCTATATGTTTGAAGTAGTAGTTTTCCATTTTCTTCCACGTCTTTCAGGTTTCGGAAAGCCATTTTGATCATTTTTGCTGAGCAGCCTAACATTTTCTACACTTCTTTATATATTTCCCCTCTCCAATCAACTTTTTAATCAAAGTACCGTATATACCCGAGTATAAGCCCAGTTTTTCAGCATCCAAAATGTGCTGAAAAAGTCTACCTCGGCTTATACTCGGGTCAGCGGTACCCTACCCGAGTAGCTGAGATTGCAGTCACTTTTAATCATTCCTATACCAACAGTTCACTTGGGGAGAGACTGCAATATCCCACAATGCCCTTTGTTGGTTATATGAAAGAATAACAGTGTGCCCTCTGTTGGTTATATCAAAGAATAACAGTGACTGCAATATCACACAGCGCCCTCTGTTGGTTATATGAAAGAATAACAGTACGCCCTCTGTTGGTTATGTGAAAGAATAACAGTGACTGCAATATCACAGAGCGCCATCTGTTGGTTATATCAAAGAATAACAGTGCGCCCTCTGTTGGTTATATGAAAGAATAACAGTGACTGCAATATCACACAGCGCCATCTGTTGGTTATATCAAAGAATAACAGTGACTGCAATATCACACAGCACCCTCTGTTGGTTATGTCAAAGAATAACAGTGCGCCCTCTGTTGGTTATATGAAAGAATAACAGTGACTGCAATATCACACAGCGCCATCTGTTGGTTATATGAAAGATTAACAGTGACTGCAATATCACACAGCACCCTCTGTTGGTTATATGAAGGAATAACAGTGCGCCCTCTGTTGGTTATATGAAGGATTAACAGTGATGGCAATATCACACAGCGGCCTCTGTTGGTTATATGAAGGATTAACAGTGATGGCAAAATCACACAGCACCCTCTGCACATGGTAGTGGGACAGTGGGACAATGCACACAGTAATCCGTTTGGCAATTCTCTGTCACCATCAACTTTGCAAAGAAGTCCGGTTGATCGCTGGGGGGTCTCTTTGGCGGAATGTGCGCTGCTGGGAGACAGGGCTGTAGTTGTGTCTAGGCTTATACTAGAGTCAATAAGTTTTCCCAGTTTTCGTAGGTAAAATTAGGTACCTCGGCTTATACTCGGATCGGCTTATACTCGAGTATATACGGTAAGCTGTTCTTCAATGTCTGGAATGACCCATTTTACTCAGATTTTCAGAGAGAAATGCACTATAACCAGCATGCAGTACATTTGCTGCCTTCCTTCCTTAAATAAGGGCCTTAATTGACACCTGTTTTTTCACAGAACAAATGACCTCACTAATTGAACTCCACGCTGCTATTATTTGGCACAAGCCTCAATTAATGATTCAATTACATAGAATCAGCAGCATGTATGTCATGATTGTTGGATCTGTTGGTTTTCTATTACCCTGCTACACCTACTAGTAATTTATTTACCATGTAGAAATATAATTTCTCAATATGGGGGGGGTTTGTGGATGCACACCTAAGGCCAATTTCAAAAAGTATAATTTCAAAAAGTATAAAGCCCTGTCTAAGTAATTCAAGTAAATATGCCAGTGCATGTAATTTTGAAACAGGGTTTTTTTGTTACAAAGTTATGATCATAATATTGATAAGCCACCATACCACGTCAAGGTAAAACCCCACATGGTGGTCCCTAACTTATTTATCTTTAATCATAGTAAACAAGGTACATTACCTCTCTGTAGTAACAATTCTTTGTGTAAACATCTCCTGTGCCTTGGTTTCAACTCTGTGCTAGATCCTCCCCCGCCAACTGCTGAGCGGCTTTTAAGAGGGAGAGACTGCCTTAACCAACGCCCATTTTAGAAAAGTAGAAGTCAGGTGTTGGTAATTAAAATCAAGGTAGAGTGATATGTGCAGTTGCACAATAGTGTGTATACATGTGTAAGTGAAATGTGAAGGTATGTATGATAGTGGTAAGGGAAAGTGTATGTGTATTTGGGAGTATATGTGTAAGAAAGCATAGAATAAAAGAATGTAAAGAAGAAATAAATAAGAGACATAATAAGTGTATGTGTACATAGAGTAGTGTCTAATGGGACGTTGGTTTTTTCACGGCTAGACCCTCCCATGCCGCCAGCACTTATGGCTTTTAAGAGAGAGCGATTGCACAAACCAAGGCACAACAAGTGAGGGGGACCACCAAAAGTATAAAGGGGGGGTATGAGGGTGCAATAACCACATGAGCTTAGCCAAAGCTTCAGGCAAATACATCAATATGGGGGGGGTTTGTGGATGCACACCTAAGGCCAATTTCAAAAAGTATAATTTCAAAAAGTATAAAGCCCTGTCTAAGTAATTCAAGTAAATATGCCAGTGCATGTAATTTTGAAACAGGGTTTTTTTGTTACAAAGTTATGATCATAATATTGATAAGCCACCATACCACGTCAAGGTAAAACCCCACATGGTGGTCCCTAACTTATTTATCTTTAATCATAGTAAACAAGGTACATTACCTCTCTGTAGTAACAATTCTTTGTGTAAACATCTCCTGTGCCTTGGTTTCAACTCTGTGCTAGATCCTCCCCCGCCAACTGCTGAGCGGCTTTTAAGAGGGAGAGACTGCCTTAACCAACGCCCATTTTAGAAAAGTAGAAGTCAGGTGTTGGTAATTAAAATCAAGGTAGAGTGATATGTGCAGTTGCACAATAGTGTGTATACATGTGTAAGTGAAATGTGAAGGTATGTATGATAGTGGTAAGGGAAAGTGTATGTGTATTTGGGAGTATATGTGTAAGAAAGCATAGGGTCTAGCTGTGAAAAAACCAACGTCCCATTAGACACTACTCTATGTACACATACACTTATTATGTCTCTCATTTATTTCTTCTTTACATTCTTTTATTCTATGCTTTCTTACACATATACTCCCAAATACACATACACTTTCCCTTACCACTACCATACATACCTTCACATTTCACTTCACACATGTATACACACTATTGTGCAACTGCACATATCACTCTACCTGGATTTTAATTACAACACCTGACTTCTACTTTTCTAAAATGGGCGTTGGTTAAGGCAGTCTCTCCCTCTTAAAAGCCGCTCAGCAGTTGGCGGGGGAGGATCTAGCACAGAGTTGAAACCAAGGCACAGGAGATGTTTATACAAAGAATTGCTACTACAGAGAGGTAATGTACCTTGTTTACTATGACTAAAGATAAATAAGTTAGGGACCACCATGTGGGGTTTTACCTTGACGTGGTATGGTGGCTTATCAATATTATGATCATAACTTTGTAACAAAAAAACCCTGTTTCAAAATTACATGCACTGGCATATTTACTTGAATTACTTAGACAGGGCTTTATACTTTTTGAAATTATACTTTTTGAAATTGGCCTTAGGTGTGCATCCACAAACCCCCCCATATTGAAATATAATTTCTACCAAAAAGAATGATTGATCAGGTTAGTGATGTCACACTGCTATTATTCTGAAAACAACTCTATATAGTGAACTTTTAAGCCATGCATTTGAATGCAGCATTTAAATATTACAATGATGTATTTTGAACAAATTCATATTCACTGCTAAAAGTGGAAACAGAACATAGCTGAGCACAAGGAAGAGAAACTCTCAAATGGTTTCACCCTTCCACAGTGCATCTGAGTGTGGTTTAGGGCAAGTGGGGAGAGTCCAATGGGTGGTAATAATGATCATTTCAATTGAAGAGGAGGACAAAGATAGCACAAAATATTGTTGCAATTTTCACAGTAATTGTAAATAGGATAAGCAGTCGATTTACTAATATACAATACCTTGCTTGCCCTTTGTAAAAATTCATTTGAAGATTTAATTTTGACAGCTTCTGCCTGTAAGAAAAATTCACATCTTAACAGCATGTTACATTTTAGCAAGAAATGTTATGACAGCTCTCTTCTTGGAGAGTATTTATCCTAGTTCTAATATACAGTATCTAATGGAGATCAGCCTCAAACAACCAGACTTTCTGAGTATTCTTGAAAATGTTTAACTACTCATAAGTGGCTTCTTCAGTGGATAAGTGGTATGGAATAAACCACCCTTAAAGGTAATACAGTTACCAACATCCAATCACAATGGTTCCACTAAATTGATTCAGGAAGGTGTTAGCCAAAACTCAATTACTCTAATCATTTTCAAGCATTTTCAAGCAATATGAGTGGAAGTGTGGCTAGTTGTGAAACCACTGGGGTCTGGATTTCTAATGAGGGTGCCCAAAGGCAAATGTAGAATTATTAACTACATACAACAGACCCATTTTTAGTTATTGGTAGCAGACACACAAATGTCCTACAGTACTTTACTACATTTGACTCATGCTTTCCATCTATTCTATGTATTTGAGTGACAGGCTTTAGGTGTATTGAATAAACATCAGTTTTTTTAACAAATTTCAGAAGTCTCTTATAGAGATTTCTATTCAAGTGTAATACACATTCCCACCCTTTTCCTCAATAAACTAAATTATACCAGGCCTATCAAATGCATCAGTAGCATGCTCCTGAAATTTTAATAATTATCTATTATTCAGAATGTTCAGGACCTGGGGGTTTCCAGATAATGGATCTTTGCATAATTAACTCTAATAGAAAATCCTTTAAACATAAAATAACCCCAAAAGACTGGTTTTACCTCCAATAAGGATTAATGATATCTTAGTTTTGATGAAGTACAAGTGTGTTGTTTTATTATTATAGTGAAAAGGGATTTGGATAAAATTGAGTCTATGGGAAGAGAGCCTTCCCATAATTTGGAGCTCTCTGGATAATGGGTTTCCAGGTAATGGATCCTATACCTGCACAAGCCATCACATGATATACCATCTTCTATGCTGCCTGATGTATTTTAGATGCAACTTCTCTAGTTATCCATAGGTCATTTGCCTGTTTGCTCTAGACTTTGCATCATATTTACTAAAAAGCTATGTCCAACAATACAAATGTATAAGTGACCCAATTCACAAGCTATTTGTGTATGTCAGTAAGTAGGTGTCTCACCAGTGTGTTTGGTTATTTTTATGAAGTGAAGAAACTTAGGGGGCTATTTATTAAACTGTGAATACTAAAAACTCGAAAAAATTCATTTTTTTTTAATATAAAATCAGAATTTTTAGTGGGAAGAAAAACTCAAGGCTGCAAAAAGTCAGCATCTCAAAATCCATCAACTTAGACCTGTCAAGGTTGTATATAAGTTAATGGGAGGGGCCTCTACCCTTTTTGGAAGTTTCTCTGGTCTGCGCTGAGGATATTAGCCAAAAAATCGAACTATTGCGGGCAAAAATCCCCAATATTTTGTGGAAAAAGCCCAAAAAATCGAGTAATTTGGGAAAAAATCCAAAAAAAACATAAAATTCAGGTTTTCAAACTTAAAGAAACTTCCACATATTTGTTTATGTGGGCCCCACAGTTTCGATAATGGACAGCACCGTTTTATTGAATAAAAAGCCTTTATTGTAACTTGGCTACGATCAAAAGATACAGTTACATTTCAAGCCACATCCTGGCTCTTTATTTATGTGGGCCCCACATAAATAATGTGGTTATGTACATTTAAGCAGTAGTGTTTTGAAGGTCGGTTGCTACTGTAGGCCATCAGACCTATTTGTGCCCCTAGTTTGCAGAAGTGACATCACACACACCTGCACATGATGTCACTTCTGCTACATGTGACCCCGCTCAGCCCCCAAGCTCCACTGCCAGAGAGCTTTTTTTTTTTAAAAAAAACATTAGCAATTATATAGGTGGCCACGGGGCACCCCCTTAAAGCTGTCACCCTAGGCACAGGCCCATGGGTGCCTATATATACATACGAACCCGATCCAAGTGCTTGGAGGAAGGCATTAGGAGGGATTGTTAAGAGACTAATAATAAGGAGTAATGTTTGGGAAGTCACAAGAAGCTCTTCAGATTTTTGCCAAGTGTCCAAATATTTTTGGCTTTTTTTTACTTTGGAGTTGTGTTTAGATTTCTTCCTATATGGATTCCTATAGCCATATGCTTTTCACCATTCACTGGTACTTAACTTCCCAATATAAACACACCTGAACATCCTTGATGTGCCGCTCTAGTAGCTTGGCGTTAACCGCATGGGTCATATTCATTTTAATTTCTTCCTCTAGGCCTTGTATTTCAGCATTGATTGCCAGTATTTCACATCTCTTTGATTCAAATTTGTCACTAAGACTAGCAATGTTTGGTTTATTTGATTCCTTCACTGGTGGTTGTAGAACTTCTGTAAAAAAATAAATAAATAAAAAGCATGAGCCTTGATGTTTGCTTTATTTGGTGTCTGATATGCAGATAAAATAGTGTAGAAATGGTAAGATATTCCTTTAAAAGGCAATTAAGTCTATAGATCAGCCAAATCCATTCAAGAGGATAAATACTGTAAATTACTTGTTTACACAGTATGCTATGATTTCACAGAAAACAGTTATAAATATAATCTCTGAGTATAATATACATTATATAAAGCCAGTCAATACAGCCAACATTTCTAAAATCTCCTCTCAAGTATTTCTCAGGTATATACAGAGTGGAAAAAAGTAGTGAACAAGTCAACTTTTTCTCAATAAATATATTTCTAATGGGGCTACTTACATGAAATTTACACCAGATGTCAGTGATAACCAAAGTAATCCACAAATACAAAAAACTCAAAACAAACAAATCCATGAATTAAGTTATGTGTAGTAAAGTGGAATGACACAGGGAATAAGTATTGAACACATTTACTGAAATGTATCTAATACTTAGTAGAAAAGCCTTTGCTGGTAATGGCAGCAGGTGCCTCCTGTATGGAGAAACTAGTCACATGCATTGATCAGGTTTGATATGGCCCATTCTTCCACACTCTATCTTCACATTTTGAAGGTTCTCTTCTATGAACTCTGATCTTCAGTTCTTCCCATAGATTTTCAATTGGATTCAAGTCAAGTGATTAACTTTTTTTTCTTTCTCTGAAACCAATCGGCTTTGTTTGGGATCATTGTCTTTGAAATGTCCACCTTTGTTTCATCTTCAGTATCCTGCTAGATTGCAGCAGATTCTTATCAAGAATGGCCCAGTAAATTCCCCATGCATCCTTCCTTCAATTATATAAAGTCTGCCTGTACCATATGTGGAAAAACAGCCCCGCACGCACACCATGATGTTCCCACCTCCAAACTTCACTGTTGGTATGGTATTTTTGGGGTGATGTGATTTTTCCTCCAAACATGGTGTGTGCAATGACATCCAAAGAGTTCAATTTTGATCTCATCTAACCAGACTATATTCTCCCAGAATTTCATTGGCTTGTCCAAATGTTGTGCAGCAAACTTTAAACAATCTTTAACATGCTTTTTCTTTAGCAGTGGAGTCTTGTGTAGTAAGCATGCATAGAGTACTGCAATCTATCCTCGGCTCTTGGACAACTCATCTGATTATTTTTTTGACTCCTCTGTCAGAAATCTTCCAGAAATAATTCACTTCCAGATTATGGTCCCAACGGTGCTCACTGGAAAATTGTAAATTTAGAATTGTAACCAATGCCATCGGTATGTTTTACAACAATAAGGTAGCAAAGGTCTTGAGAGAGCTCTCTGCTTTTAGACATCATGAGATGATTCTTGTGCAATACCTTGGTAATAAGAAACCTTTTTATATTCCAATATTTTTAATGAGTTTACATAACATAAACAAAGTTGACAGTAGCTTACAGTAGCACATTAAGAGACAGTACAGATTGAGTCTTCAAATATACCATATAGTCTCCACGTGTAGTTACATCAAAATACTCACAAATTTACACATAGCTTATAGTTAAACTGTGAACATCCACTGTTGGTGAATCGAAAGCAAAATACTGACAATCAAATTAACCATTGAACTAGCAGACAAGTCCTCAAAATCCTATAAAAATAGTTACAAGTGAGATAAGACAGTGGTAACGATTCAAATGCTTAGAAAGGCAGTCGGATAATTAGTACCAAATCTATATTCAATCCAATGGGACCAAACCAACAGGTATTTCTGGTGAGTATCCAGTAAGATGCTAGACATCTTCTCCTGGACCATTATCCAATCAATTTTACCCTTCGTGACCTCGATAGAGATATGCTTGGTTTTCCAAGCCTTTGCGATTGTTTGTTTTGCAGCCGTCATTATCAACAGGAAAAGTTGGAATTGGTGTGACGTGAAAGCATCAGGTTTTTTACATAAAAGGGCCGTGCTAGGGTGTTTTGGAATAGGTATATTAAAAATGGAATAAATCATATTATATATTCTTATCCAAAATTAAGTAACCTTTTTATAGGCCATCAATTAGGACTAAACCAGATGATATTAGTTTGCACTGATATGGGGTACGATTGTTTTCTAAATACTGACAGATTTCAGCAGGTTCTTGGTTTTTCATTCAGTTTTGCACCTCCTTTTCTTCATTTGTTCAATACTTCTTCCCCTGTGTCCTTACACTTTATTACACATAACTTAACTTATGGACTTATTTGTTTTGAGTAGTGATGGGCAAATTTATTCACCAGGCTCTTCGCGACCTGCGAATTTTTTTGCGAAACTGCTGCAAAAATTCCCTGCAACAAAAAAAAGTTTTGCGCGTAAAAAAAACTTTTTAGCGCCCATTGACTTTAATGCATTTGGACAAAAGAGGCGCACTTGTAAAAATTGTCGCGTCCATAAAAATTGTCACACGTCAAAAATATTTTGACGCCCATTGACTAATGCATTTGGACAAAAGAGGTGCATGTGTAAAGATTGTCGCGTGCATAAAAATTGTCTTGCTTCAAAATTATTTTGATGCTCATTTTGCAATTTTTTCTCTGTTTTGCAAATATTTTTTGACTTTTTTGCTAATTTTTCGGAGAAGGCAAAATGGGGCAGATTAGTTAATCACTTGTTTTGAGTTATTTTTATGTGTGGATTACTTGGTTTGTTACTGACAAATGGTGTAAATTTCATGTCAATAGCCCCGTTAGAAATATATTTACGGAAAACATTGACATGTTTAATACTGTTGTAGTGTATAATTGTAGTGTTACATACAGTAAAAAAAATACTTACGTTGTGTAATACAAAAGCTAAGAATGATGTCACAGATAAAGCAACTATATTTTACTTAATAATTTGGCTATATTAAACAATATGTACTGGAATAAAAACAAAGGAGTTATCCCCACTTGCATCCATTCTGTGGCCTTAGTATTTATTGTCCTTTATGGATTGTATAAAGGGTTCAGATCCATTCAACTTTGCACTGGACGTGGAGTGTATGAGAGATCAAGGTGTTGCTGTTGTACTTTGTCTGAGACAATCTGAAACTTTGTGCAATATTGGTATTTATAGTACTCTGAGATTGAAAAAGGACAATGGGAGAAATTCTGCTCTGGTATAATGTACATATAGATGCTGAGGCCTGCAGATTTCCTCTGTTGTACTGGACTGCATTGACTGACCGATTGTCTGTACCTTAAAACCAACAATATTACCCCTATATGTAAGGGACCAATGATCTTTTCGTCTTCGATGGACCATATTTCAAGATACTAGAATATCTAAATTGTTTTAAAAATTGTGCCAACATTTTTGTGTCAGAGACATGAGATCCCTTTCTCACCAACAGTGTCTATAGTTATGCACTGTATTCAGTTTCTCTCATTTTCATCTTGCATTCTAACATCCACACCACTGCCAAATCAGTTAGGGTAAGTGACCATAGCATACAGAAAACAAGGAAATGGAGGGCACTCTCATTCAAATCAGCAAATTAGAATAAGGTGCAATGAGCCCCAACAACACCCCCATAAGGTAGTTCCAAAATTCAATAGTAAAATAAATGACCATAACACCCAGGTAGCAGGTTAAATGCCAAACAGGAGTATTATAGAACAAGAAAATCACATCATTTAAAAAAAAACAGGCAATCGTGAATGTGACATGCAGGAAAACTTTTTCTTCTCTTGTATGTTATACATGTTCTCCATGAGAATAATAAAGACATACTCCTGCATGCAGGTCTGGACTGAGATTCAAAATAGGCCCTGGCATTTCAGGTACATAGAGGCCCAAACAGGCCACACAGCAACCCAATATATAGTGACTGTCTATGGCAACTTACAATAGCCCCTCTGGCATTTGCCAGAACTCACAGATTGCCAGTCTGGGCCTGCCTACATGTTTCTTACCTTAAAAGAGAACTAAAGCCTAACTAAAGAAGTAGGCGAGAAATGTTACATTATGTTTTGGGCTTCTGTACCAGTCCAAGGCAACCACAGCCCTTTAGCAGTAAATATCTGTGTCTCCAAAGATGCCCCTGTAGCTCCGCATCTTCTTTTCTGCTTATTCACTGCACATGCTTTGTGCTGCTGTCACTGAGCTTAGGGACCCACTCACAATATGCAGTATACATAGAATATAAATGTCACTATATAAGACTGATAAGACTAGTAATTAATACAGATAATTTCTACATGGTAGCACATAAACCAGTGTAATTAGCATCATAATGTAATAATCAGCCTTGTAGCATCATCTTATATTACAGGCCAACCTCATTTTATGCTTCTAAATTTGAGACAACCCCTAAGATTAGCTTCTCAACAGCTGCTCAGAGCTCACTGAGCATGTGAGTGTCGCAGACACATTCCAAGATGGTGACCTCCTGTGACTAGTTTGAAGTCCAGGATCATTGCTGCTATTAAGAAGCTGAAACGTTATGCTTGTGTAATAAGTTCTGTATGTAAAATATGTAATTTTTAACTATATTAATTTTTAGGGTTTAGTTCTCCTTTAAAAGGGTATCTAAATGGAGAGTACCAACAACTGATGGATATACCGTAAGCCGAGTTTTTCAGCATCCAAAATGTGCTGAAAAAGTCTACCTCGGCTTATACTCGGGTCAGTGGTACCCGACCCGAGTAGCTGAGATTGCAGTCACTTTTAATCATTCCTATAACAACAGTCCACTTGGGGAGAGACTGCAATATCCCACAATGCCCTCTGTTGGTTATATGAAAGAATAACAGTGCGCCCTCTGTTGGTTATATGAAAGAATAACAGTGACTGCAATATCACACAGCGCCATCTATTGGTTATATGAAAGAATAACAGTGACTGCAATATCACACAGCACCCTCTGTTGGTTATATGAAAGAATAACAGTGCGCCCTCTGTTGGTTATATGAAAGAATAACAGTGACTGCAAAATCACACAGCGCCATCTGTTGGTTGTATGAAAGAATAACAGTGCGCCCTCTGTTGGTTATATGAAAGATTAACAGTGACTGCAATATCACACAGCGCCCTCTGTTGGTTATATTAAAGAATAACAGTGACTGCAATATCACACAGCACCCTCTGTTGGTTATATGAAAAAATAACAGTGACTGCAATATCACACAGCACCATCTGTTGGTTATATGGAAGAATAACAGTGACTGCAATATCACACAGTGCCCTCTGTTGGTTATATGAAAGATTAACAGTGACTGCAATATCACACAGCGCCCTCTGTTGGTTATATGAAAGAATATCAGTGACTGCAATATCACACAGCGCCCTCTGTTGGTTATATTAACAGTGATGGCAATATCAAACAGCACCCTCTGCACATGGTAGTGGGACAGTGGGACAATGCACACAGTAATCCGTTTGGCAATTCTCTGTCACAATCAACTTTGCAAAGAAGTCTGGTTGATCGCTGGGGGGGTCGCTTTGGCAGAATGTGTGCTGCTGGGAGACAGGGCTGTAGTTTTGTCTAGGCTTATACTAGAGTCAATAAGTTTTCCCAGTTTTCGTACGTAAAATTAGGTACCTCGGCTTATATTAGGGTCGGCTTATACTCGAGTATATACGGTAGTATAAGTATTGATGTTGATGGATATATTACAAGTGTGCCCGTATATGCTGGGTGGCAGAAAGTACTAGGACTCCCTGATGTGCCAACACAAAGGTCACTGCTCGGAATATTTAATAGTAGGTCATGTACAGTTAATGCAAATATCTAAGGTGGTGGGTCAGAGATGATGTGGTAACCCTATGTCACTGTAATAAGTATAAGAGTCAATGCTGCACTTGTTTATGTTGGCATGTATTTGTCTGTGTCCAAGGTTTGTGTACTGTGAGGTTCTGCTACATGGGTCCAGAGTTGATGTATCATGCATCATGTATCTGTTATGAAATACTTTACTTTATACTTTGCTTTCAGATGGACTGAAACAAAATTTGGGCTTACCGACTCATACTATGGACTTTGTTATAATTGGACTGAGTCACAAGAAGTATGGTAGGCCCCTTTGATGAATTTATGATTTGCATATTACATATGTACCAGTGTCGGACTGGGACACCAGGGGCCCACCCAAAAACCTTAGACCAGAGGCCCACCCAAAAACCTTAGACCAGGGGCCTACCATAAAACCTTAGACCAGGGGCCACTCTCAGTACTATTATTCTTCATCTCCACAATCAACCTCTATTCTCCTAGTCTGTTTTCTTACTATAATCTATTATTCCATCTATTTAGCCTCTTTTTTTCCTCATAGAAATAAGGAATGGCCATGAAATAGGCCAAATGTTTAGCAGCATGAGGGCCCACTGACACCTTGGCCCACCTGGAGTTTTCCTGGTATCCCGGTGGGCCAGTCCGACACTGATATGTACACATGAATCTGATGTCATACAGTATGTCATTCTATGTGTAGATCTAATTGTGGATAGTACCCTTTTTAGATTTACTTATAAACCTGGCCACTAGTGGGAGTGGGGCAGTTCAACTTTAAATTATCTTTTAACATGTTATAATTTTAATTTTCTTAATATTTTTTATAGTTTTTGAATTGTTAAACATGCCTAATAAATAACAATAAAATACTACTTTGGCATTTGGTATGGCATTTCGTTCTTACCTTTAGCTGTTTCTATGTCCTTCTTTGCACTCCTGGCCAACTCTGCCTTCAAATTGTTTCTCAACCTGCAGAAAAACGTTAGGGGGGTGATTTATCAAGGTTCGAATTTAAATTTTTGCCACAATTCAAATTTATTTGCACAAAAATTCACAAATTCAAATTATAATGTGAGTTATTTTTTACCATATAAATAGAGAAGCCATACAGTACCTTAAACCTACCCCTTCCTAATATATAAGAAAGTCTGATTATATAATGGAAGATGCATCCCCTGATTTAAGTTTAGTCTTCACCCTTGTGTTATTAAACATTCTTATACATATTCAAATAAATATTTTAGTGGATAGTCAAGAAATATTAACTGGGAAAGGATTTAAAGTGGACCTGTCACCCAGACACAAACATTTGTATAATAAAAGTCCTTTTCAAATTAAACATGAAATCCAATTTCTATTTTTTATTAAAGCATTCATAGCTGTTGTAAACTCATTTAAAAAATCTCAGCTGTCAATCAAATATTGTCTGCCCCTCCTCTATGCCATGGGCATAGAGGCGGGGCAGACAATTACTTTCACTTTCCATTCAGCACTTCCTAGATGTCACTGCTCTCCACACATTCCCCCGTTCTCTTTACCATTTAATTGTGTAGCCAGGGCATGGGAATGGACATCGGGTCCCCCATTCTGGTGCACAAACAAGATTCTGAGATGATGCAAGGCTTTCCTTAATAACAGTGTGCACAAAATGGCTGCTGCCTGTTTGCTATCATTTTGAATTCCCAGACTGAAGGAAACAAGATTCAAATAATTTATAAAGTGTAATTTAAGTTCATTTTGCTTGACTAATGTGATAAAATAGGATTTTTAATAATTTTTTTGGGTGACGGGTCCCCTTTAACCGGGTTAAATAGAGAAGTAAAATGGAAATTCTATAAAATGCTGCTTAATAAATACACGTCTGTATATTCCCCTTGTAAGCAAGGAACATCAGAGAAGCTATAATAGAGATTTTTAAAAAGTTTTTAAAAATTTCTGCATATGTCACTTTATATTGCCCACATAGAGAAAAAGGAAGACTAGAAACACAGATGATACATTTGCATTTTGATTTATGCCATTTATGTTTGGGGCTCTTGTGAGTATAATCAACTACCGGACTGATCCTGGTTTTTAGTGTGGGTACCATACTTACCTGAACCCCATCCGCCTTACTTAACACGTGTAGTGTAATCATTTTCACTAGTTTATTTCCAGTTTATAGTTATGCATTTCCTAGCGAATTATTTCTAACATTCGTTTCTGCCTAGCAAAACTTTGTTAGTACACTTAAGCTTAGGTCTATTTGAATAGGGTGGGTTCATATAAGTCGTATAAACTTCTTTATTAGAGATGTTGGTGCAAATTATTGAAGTGGCCACTTATTATTACAAATGTCCAAGGAAGCAAAATAAAGACAAAAGATAATCTAATGCCCTAGACATGAGCCCATCCTAAAAGAAATGTGGTATGCCCCTCAAATGGTTGAACACAAAAATGTTTAATAGTTACAACTTTTAAAGGCAATCCCGCTTTAAAATATTAAAAAGTAAATGAGCTGGAGAAAGTGCAGAGTTGTGCAACTAAACTGGTTAAAGGGATGAAGGAACAATGAGTATAGACTGCTGGGGTTGTGAGGGGGGCATTGTTACTCTTTACAAAGACATTAGAGGACATTAGAGATAGTGGGGGATCTTTTCCTATAGAAAAAATAAAATAATGAGATGCTACTCCTTTAGAATAGAGAAACATAACTTTCATATATATATGTGTGTGAGAGTATACAGTAGATAAGTCTGTATAAGTACTGTATGTGTATATGTGTGCACTAGTGATGTGCGGGTCGGATTTTACTCAACCCGAACCCGCCCAAGCTTGACTTCAGGGTTCCTTTTATAGACCTGTGCTGACCAGCCAGTCCCTCCTTTGATGTCACAAAAGGGGCGGGGCAAGCAGGCGTGCGGCTATAAAAATGGAAGTCGGAAGCCGGCAGGCCCGGATTTAGGGAAAGGCCCCCTAGGCCGGCAAGATGTTAGGGGCGGCAAGAAGGCGCCCCCTAACATCTTGTGTAAGTCGGCTGCTCCTGATAGATCCGGCTGGCTTTAGGACCGCTCCTCCAGCCTATCTCCCGCTGTGGCTCCGCCCCCTCCCACTCCTCTCTGTGCTCGTGCTGCTGCTGCCTCTGCTGTGCTGCGTGTGTCCCAGCAAGGTGATCTGTTCCTGGTATGTACATTTAATATTTCCCCTGCAGATCTGCTGTATATCGGCCATGTAGAGAAATATGTCATAGTCAACTTGCAGATTTGCAGGAGGTGCAGAATCACAAGTGTTCTAACTTCTAAACCTGTTACAGATTTTTTTATGTCCCTTTCCTGCTTCCTACAAAATGAAAACCATTTCAGTTCTTGTATTATAAGGGATAATGTACCCCCTACTGTAAATGATAAGGATATTAGAAGTCACTGAGGGGTTGTCCTGTGACCATATAAAGGCACAAGGCTGCAGGCTGAGTTATACAGGGAACTCTGAGTATCACTCATGTATTATAAGGGATAATGTACCCCCTACTGTAAATTATAAGGATATTAGAAGTCACTGAGGGGTTCTGTGACCATATGAAGGCACAAGGCTGCAGGCTGAGTTATACAGGGAACTCTGAGTATCACACATGTATTATACGGGATAATGTACCCCCTACTGTAAATGATAAGGATATTAGAAGTCACTGAGGGGGTTCTATGGCCATATAAAGGCACAAGGCTGCAAGCTGAGTTATACAGGGAACTCTGAGTATCACTTATGTATTATAAGGGATAATGTGCCCCCTACTGTAAATGATAAGGATATTAGAAGTTACTGACGGGGTTCTGTGACCATATAAAGGCACAAGGCTGCAGGCTGAGTTATACAGGGAACTCGGAGTATCATCATGTATTATAAGGGATAATGTACCCCCTACTGTAAATGATAAGGATATTAGAAGTCACTGAGGGGTCCAGTAACCATATAAAGGCACAAGGCTGCAGGCTAAGTTATACAGGGAACTCGGAGTATCACTCATGTATTATAAGGGATAATGTACCCCCTACTGTAAATGATAAGGATATTAGAAGTCACTGAGGGGTCCAGTAACCATATAAAGGCACAAGGCTGCAGGCTAAGTTATACAGGGAACTCGGAGTATCACTCATGTATTATAAGGGATAATGTACCCCCTACTGTAAATGATAAGGATATTAGGAGTCACTGAGGGGTTGTTCTGTGACCATATAAAGGCACAAGGCTGCAGGCTGAGTTACACAGGGAACTCGGAGTATCACTCATGTATTATAAGGGATAATGTCTGCTGAGAAATAGGAACTACAAAGATTATGATGCTGCCAAGATTTGACTTTTTTATTTTATAATAAATATTTAACTGATGCTGCGGCTGCCCACTGTAGCACAATTGACAAACTTATCAAAACAAGGGACACATCTCTCTCTGCATCTATGTATAAAAAGGTGTCTATATATAGAGAATATATATAGATATATCTCAAACAAGCCTAACTGCTAGTTGATCCATCTGATCCACTTTTGCATAAATGTCCTGATTGGAAAAAGATTCACATCCAGAAAATGCGTGCGGGGGGGGGGGGGCGGCACAGTAGCTGGGCCTAGGGGGGCAAGGAGGGTAAATCCGGCCCTGGAAGCCGGCAGTGTAAGGTAGCGGGTGGGGAGAGCAGGAAGAAGAGCTCGACCCGCCCACCCTCAAATGTGGGTGCAAAGTCAGCCCGCACATCACTAGTGTGCACAGGAATTTATTTGGTGTTGTGGGACTAGGTGGCCTTTGGTCTTTTTCAACCCAACTTAACTATGTATATACAGTTTGTAATATCAAATGCTGTCTGTGTTAATAGAACTCTAAAAATAAATAAATAAATAACTCACTGTTCATTTCTTTCTAAGGCAATGTAAGCTTCCTGCTCCAGTCTTCTTACAGCTTGCAAAGCATCTTCTACGTCCTGGGTTTCTACAACTCTTTTTTTCATGCCACTTATTTCAGCCATCAACCTCTTCATAATCACAAAATGAATATAACATAAAAAGACTTGTTAATGACAAATTAAGAAATTTGTAATTATTGTGCACATCCCTGGGGCTTGGGCTGCCTGGGGTGACCCATTATTAAAGCACCAACCAGTATTTGCAGGGCAGGTGTAATGAACCTTTGAGAAAGAGATGTTGCAAATGCATTTAGTATTGCCTGGGAATTCAACTTAGAGCCAATGAAAGCTCAAAGCAGATGTTACTAAGTAGGTATCAGTTATGCTTGTAAAATTAAGAGCTTGTTTGGGTATGCAGTTCCCTCACAAAAAGAGAGCCATATGCAACACTTCAATGATCAATTATTTGGTCAAATTCATTTCTTATATGTGCTGCTCTTTCATCAGCTGACACGAGGACATTAAATTCAGTAGTTTGTAAGAAAACCACATACACAGACCCAAAGTACTGTAGGTTACCTGTGCACTTTAACAAACTTGGACAAAAGATAGTTAAGAGATATTTTCCTCTGTTACCTTAATCAACTTACCTCAGTCTGAATTGGAGATTGCGCATCCAGAAGGTTTCCAATGTTAAGTTCATATGCACTCTGTATAAAATATATATTTGATATTATAACAATAAGGGATTTTAAATGAGGATGTTCACCTTTAAATTAACTTTTGTAATAGTCTGGCCTATTCTTGGTAACTTTTTAATTCATTTAATTTTTAATTTGTATGCTTTTGAATTATATCCTATTCTGCAATATTGCATCTTGAATTTTTTAAAATGCTGTTCGGGTGGTCATAGCAACTCAAAAACGAATGTACTGTAAGGCTACAATTACAGTATATTGTTACTTTTTAGGGTTTATATTTCGGTGGAAGCCCTCTCCTTTACATCTTTCATTGTGGCTTCTAAACCTATGTCTAAGCACCAAAATGGGCACAATTCACAAAGATACTTGTGGTCAAACATGCTCCAGGGCTCCAATGCACCAATGCATCCATCCAATCTGTTTTGATAGATTAAGCACAAATGCACACATTCATAGAAGGGAACTTGCATGTGGGGGTAGATCTACGACCAGTGTCGACCCACCAGAAAACCTTAGACCATGGGCCCACTTTCCAAACTATTATTCCTCCTCTCCTCACTCAAACTTTTTATTCTCCTACTCCTAGTCTTTTATATCTAGTTACAAAATTCTATCATTATTACACATTTTTTCCCATAAAGAAATAGGGAATGACCATGAAATAGGCCAAATGTTTAGAAGCAAGCCCACTGACACATGAGCCCACCGGGAGTTTTCCTGGTATCCTGGTGGGCCAGTCCGACACTGTCCAGGGTTCCACTATTGGGTTGCATCAATAGCCACTATTAACTTGCACCAAGCAATGTAGAAGCTGATGCTGTCAGTGCCTGCAACGATGTGATAGTATTGATGCTGTCCTGCTCTCAAAATGTTTGTCTAATTTAGAAAAGCTGCATGTTATTAAGCCGATTTATTGCTTCATCATAATAGTTTAGGGGGAAAAAACACTGCATGGGGATTTGCATCCAAAAATGTCCCTTTGCACAGCATGCCACTTTTGTAAATAAAGTGTCTATTAAAATAACAATATTTAGGGGAAAATTCACTAAAGCGCAAAGCGCCTAACGCTAGCGCAAATTCACCAGTGTGACATCATTTTGTAACTTTGCCAATTTACTAATAATGTGCGCTGGCGTAAATTCGCTAGCGAAGTGGACCTACTCTAACGCTACTTCGCACTCCTACGCCAGGCGAAGTTACGTTATGGCGAAGGGACGACGTAACTACGCTAATTCACTAACTTGCGAAATTTTACTGAATGTTACCTCTTGCGCCAGACTTGCCTTCGCCACCTCAGACCAGGCAAAGTGTAGATAGGGGTTGCTTCAAAAAAAAAGTTGACATTTTTTCTAAGTCCCAAAAACTCTGGCATTTTTTCCTTTTTTAAGGCTGATAGGCTGAAAAAGATCTTAAATTTTTTTGGGGGCACCCTTCTTCCCCCCTACATTTCCTAACATATGGCACCTAAACTATACAGTGGGCACATGTATAGGGCAAAATATCAACTCTATTTTATTTAATGAAGCTTTCCCAGCCTTGTGTAGTGTAATGTATTTGCCGCTACATATATGTCCATTCAACTTTAACTTGGCGCCGTATGCAAATTAGGCATCGCTAGCGTAACTTTGATTCGCTTGACGAATTAACGCTAGCGCAACTTCGCTACCGTTCTCCTCCCTGAGCGCAACTTCGGATTTTAGTGAATTAGCGGCACCCTGGCGAAGTGTGGCGAAGTGCGGCGAAGCCTGCACTAGCGCAACTCGGCAGGTTAGTGAATTTGCCCCTTAGTCTTAAGAGATATAGATTTATTTATTTTCTGCATCTTTCACCAAAGAATTCAATTACTAGATAGATTTAACCATATCTATTTTAAAAATGTTCACCAGATATAAAGCCTTTTTTCCATTTGCTTTCCATTTTTTATTTATTTTAAATCATTTTTCCAAAATTGAAGTTTAAAGTGTAATGTTCCTGTCTCTGATGTTTCAGTCTGGCAGCTCAGTAAACCTGGTTCAATTTGCTACATTAGCTGACATTTCTCAGCAGCATCTGTGTAATATTAGCAACTATTGTATCCATTATAGCAGTTGCCTTTAATGAAACTCAGGGATTCTGCTCAGCAGGGACAAATACAAGAAATGTATCAACTTATTTGTCAATTTAAAACAGTTTACAGAGTTGGCGACCCCCCCCCCTCTCAGAGCTGCTTCAGAAAGGCATAAGGAGGTGATAAATTAAACTTTAAACTTCAATATTAGAAAAATTGTCACAAACAGAAAAAAGAAAGTAATTGAAAAAAATTGTTATTTCTGTCGAACAATCTGAAAATAACTGAACTGAAAAAAAGGTTTTGGAAGGTGAACAACCTCTTTAAAGAAAAATGAACAATGCAGGGGATCAGTCTTAGTATTAGAACACTGCTGAATTAAGTTCAGTCACACAAATTTAGGACAATAGTCTTTGACAACACAAGAAACACATGGTCAGAATACCATGGTCAGAATACCTTAATTTGCCTCAAAATATTTCCAAAAATAGATGAGTTCTTGCAGATATCTTCAAATATTTCACTAAAGACCTTTAATCGTTCAAAATGTGGAGGTGTAACGTGGCCTATCTTCAATAGCTTCTGCAATAAATGAAATGTTACTTCAGATGTTACATAGGTATAGAACAGTATTCATCTAAGAATGACATCATCATAATAATATATATATATATATATATATATATATATATATATATATATATATATATATATATATATATATATATATATATATATATATTTACATTTATTGAAACAATAAATGCTGGTTTAGGACAACCAAGACTAACAATGCATTATTTTTTTGTGCATACCACATTGTCAAAGGCCTTATTCAGCATAATAAAAGCCATTTACACATGAAGGTGGTATTGGTTTTCATTCGAGAGAGCTTTCCATCCCATATAATTTTGTCTATTTGGAATTTCACAGCACATTCATTGCAGTACTAGGGATGTAGCGAACCGCCGATAATGTGTTCGCGAACGCCGTTCGCGAACACCGGCAAAAAATGCGAACAGTTCGCGAACTTCGAACATCCGAAAATCGTTCGATTCGAACGATCGAAGGATTTTAATCGTTCGATCGAACGATTTTCGTTCGAATCGAACGAAAATCATTCGATTTTAGCGACCGAATGGTCGAACGATTTTGACGCGAACGCCTATTGGCGAACGTCGCGCGACGTTCGCGAACTTGCGGCGGACGCGAACAGCCGATGTTCGCGCGAATAAGTTCGCCGCAGAACAGTCCGCGACATCCCTATGCAGTACTCAACACTGTAATACTTTTTAAGCCAGAAAAGTAATCATTAGCAAGCCCTCTACTGCAACTGACCTATCATAGTAATTTGCTAAATGTTTGGCAAATTCAGAGTAAAATTATTCCAGTCTCTTCCAATAACTACACTAGAATATATAGAACATGTATTCCCTTAGGAGACCTCCACTGAATATCTGGGACACTAGGGAGACCCTTTGGGGAGATTAATCTTTGTTGTACACCTCCAAAGTGTACTGGATAAAATAGAAGAAGCTACTTGCATTAAACATTAATAAATAAAGCCAGTGTCGGACTGGGCTGGTGGGACACCGGGGAAAAAACCTGAAGTGGCTTCCGACTTCCCTTAAGGGCCCCCAGCGTGGCTGAACAAGACAGAAATTAGGTTTGGGGGGATGGTTTCGACTCAGGGAGGGGAGCCAGAGGGGGTGCCTTGCATCTGCAGTGGGGGGCAGCAATCCTGGACTTTTCAGTGGCCTGTGTTGGGTGCCCACCTTTATCATATTACTGGGAATGTATTAATTGACTGTTGCACTGGGAAAACTTGATGAATCTTGATGAACTTGAGAACCAAACAAGCAACCAAGCAAAGAAACAGAGAGCAGCAGGATGATTGCCATAAATACATCCGGAAAAACAAAAAAAATCTATGCATGTATAATTTACATTGTTTGGGATACTGAACCAATTCAACCCCACCCAGCTGTTCTGCTTTTTGGGAGGAACAGTGTTGGTACAAGCATGTGCAAATCTGAACTGTTTCCAGGGCTGTCTCTATATTAAAATCATTTAAAGGGATCTGGCAGCTTAGCCCTTCTGATGCACATCATATTGCCCCTAATTTATACCTGTGCTAACAGGCGCCAAATATCCATCATATTGCCCCAAACATCTGTGTACCTGACACCATATTGCCGCATATACCAGAGCCAGCAGCAGCCAATCCCTCATATTGCCCACAATCTGCACCTGTGCCAGCAGCAGCCAAAACTTCATCATATTAAAGGCCATGCAAACCTGTGTATTTTTTTTTTTTTTTTTTTTTTTAAAAATCCCCTTAAAAGTGTGCCCATCCCTATGATTGCACCATAGGCGAAAGCTTACTCTGCCTACCCATAGTTCCGGCCCTGGATCCGTTATCCGGAAACCCATTATCCAGAAAGTTCCATATTATGGAAAGGCGGTCCCCATAGACTCCATTATAATCAAATAATTCAGATTTTTACAAATGATTTCCTTTTTCTCTGTAATAAAATAGTACCCTGTACTTGATCTAAACTAAGATATAAATTAATCCTTACTGGAAGCAGAACCAGTTTATTGGGTTTAATTAATATTTACGTGATTTTCTAGTAGACTTAAGGTATAAAGATCTAAATGACAGAAAAATCAGTTATCCAGAAAACCCCAGGTCCCAGGCATTCTAGATAACAGGTCCTATACCTGTACTAAACAACGTCAGTCACTTTGTTTGATCTGTGACCTGTGTTGGGGCCCAACTTTCATGTCCCTGGAATGCAGTGGGCAAATAATGAAAAGGAATGATTGGTTCTTTCACAGAGTTCAAATGATTCCCAGTAATTCACCATCAGTTATGCATTTAGAGAGGGAGGGCAAATTTTAAGTCTGCATTGCAATGTTTCTGTGCAGAGGGTAGTTTAAGAGCAATAAATAGTGCCATCAATGTAGCAGTGATCACAAGAATAGTGCAAATCCATGCAAATGCAGTAACTTATAGCAAGTAATTCAGGTAGAACAATGAATGAATGAATGAACCACACTCATGGTTCTAAAACCATGAGATTGGGTTTTCCCTTTGCTGTTATAAAAGGATCTACTCTTCTATTAAGGATTATTTACTCTTCTGGTCTGAGCTCTGTACAGGCTAATCAATGGGACTCAATTATCAAAAAATTGCACCTAGGCAGTAACCCATACCAACCAGTTGATGATTAGATTTTTTTAATTGGTTACCATGGCTGACTATCCAGGTGAAAATTTACACAATGCTGATAAATGAGTCCCACTGTTCAGAACTAATAATTCACAGGCTTATGGTGTCTGCAAACTCAACCATTCCTGACCAGCGTAACCATGAATATCTGCTCAACCCTAGGCTGCTTTAACATCTGCAATTAATGTTTTGTGTTTTTTCCTACCTTTTCAAGTTTCCTTTGAAGGTGTTCAGCTAAAGTGTTCTTGAAGAAATCTTTTGTCATATCATCTGTCCCAATAACTTTTCTGTTAAATTGCAGCAACATGTTGAACTGATCAGCTCTTGTTAGTCCAGCCAGGTAGGAAGGCACAACATGGAAATCCTCTTCATATTTTTGTGATGCTTTTTTTGCGCTAAAGTTCCACATTTTTATTTCAGGAAAATCTAGAAATTCATTTTTATGGACTTTGCATTCATGGTTTTCCTGGACATTGATTGCAGATTTGGAACACGTGAAAGGTGTATTTATTGGGGTATAAGGACCTGTGGGAACATTTGAGGAATTGTTCCTAGAACTGGTTGATAACAGACTGGTCTTTACTGAAATATTTGTAAATTTATCCTCAACTTTCTTTACATTAATGTCCAATTCATTGGAAGAAAACTGCTTCTGACCAGGCAAGGATTGTTTTATTTCTTTCACACTTCTCCAAAATGTTCTGTCCGTTGTTTGTGGCTGGAAGAGATGGTTGTGGTTCAGATGACCAGATGTATAATCACGTGTTTCATATTTATTCGCCTTTTCTACTGCATCCAGAAGTTTGGGTAGGGATATGCTTTTTTCTTGCTGCTGGGGCTTCAACATAGTATAAATGGTAGTACTGTTATATACTGTAGATATATTTTATATTTATCTACGCTTTGGAATAATTGCTTTCTCTGTAGAGTGAAAGAATTAAATATATTTAGTAATAATTAATTAATTATCTCAAGTTAGAAATATTCAAGTAGTAGCCAATAGTCAATCACAACCCTTATTTGGCACCCACAGGAACCCTTTTCATGCTTGTGTTGCTCTCCAATTGTTTTTACATATAAATGTGGCACACAGATAAAAAAAGGTTGCGGACCCCTGTTTTAAACTATCCAATGTCTCCAGTCATGACCTCCTTCCTTTAGCAGAGAATTCCATTACTTGAGTGTCTTTTAATTTTCATATGATATTGTTATAGCAGGCTTTAATGGGGCATAATTTAATATAAGTAACACATTTCTACCAGGCTTAGCAAGAATCAGCAATTAAAATGTACTATTCACTTGTGTGAACGCTTAGAGCAAAGATGCAGGGCGCTATTTGTCGTCTGTTTTTTGTTGTGACTACAAAATACTAGATAATACCCAGCCATAGACAATATTGAAAGTTGTCTCCTTTGTTTGCATTTTTGAATGATAACATGTAGTGTCTATGGCAGGGTATTCCTTGGTCTGGTGTTTTGACATGTAGCTCTGTGTGTCATTGCCCTTATACCTGATTTGTTGCTGTGGGTTACTAAATCAGGTACAGACTTAATTACTTATTATATTGTTCAAGCAAGATCATTGTATCTGGCTATATACCTAAGACAATAGCACAAGGGGAGATTTATGACCCACTGTTAAATGTTTGCACCCACACCCGTGAAGAGGGAGAAGGGATTATTCTGTGGTGCTTGCTCAGAAATACCCCAGGCCGCCGCAATTTCTGCTAACAGGAACACAGGTAATTCATTACAAAGGCAGGGAGTGCCTAACTTGCACCCCCCCCCCCAATTATTTAAGTTATTCTCCTTTCCTTTAAACCTGTAAATTAAACTGCATAAAGTTCGAAGTCACGAAAAAGAAGAAAAGCAAGATTGTTTCTGGCTACATACAGTATCTTTAAGGCAATGGCACATGGGGATATTTTTTTTGCCTGCTTTTTTTTCATTACTGTGGGCGACAAGTCTTCCCGTGTGCCATTGCCCTCATCGGTGTTAACAAGTTTAAAAAAATATACTGTATGAATGCAGCCCAATAGCACTTACTATTTTGAAGTTCCTTCTTTCACATACGTTAAGCTGAGAAAGAGACTGAGAACATACTTTTAGATTGTAAGCTTGTTTATGCAGGAACCTGAGTTGTTTTTCGTATGTTTTCTGTTTCTTCATAGTATACACCTATTTATTTTACAGTGCTGTGTCACTGACACCTTATAATCATAATAATCATAGTGATTCTAAAAGATAAAGATATTTATGTAATTTTCAGTGTTAAAATGTCCTAATTAATTATGGGGTGGTTCACCTTTAAATAACTTTTAGGGGCAGATTTATCAAGGGTCGAAGTGAAAATTTTAATTTCTAATTTTAATTTTGAAATTCGAATTTTCAAGGTTTTTTTTGCAAAATTCGACTAGGGAATAGTTAAAATTCACTTCAAGTTTTTAAAAAAATTCGAATTCGATTATCAAAATGTATCTTTCGAGTTTCAGGTCAATCCCATTCACCCGAGTTTGAAACATTCAAATTTTTCAATAAATTGCAGTTGGTTGAATTTTGAAAAATCTGTCCCTTAGTATATTATAGAATGGCCACCCCTTCAGAACTTTCATTTGAAGCAGTGAGGACAGTGAAGTTGTGGAATGCACTGTCGGGTGATGTTGTGATTAGTGATGGGCGAATAAATTTGCCAGACACAAATTTGCGGCGAATTTCTGCATTTCACCACAGGCAAATTAAATTCGCGAAACTGCATCAAAATTGGCGTGCACATAAAAATTTACTTGTGTCAAAATTATTCATTGTGCATTGACGTTAATGCATTTGGACCAAATAGTTGCGCATCAGAATTGACACGCGTCCAAATTATTTTGACGCCCATTGACTGGATCCTTTGCCGTTTTGCAAATTTCAGCATGGATTCACCCATCACTAGTTGTGATGGCTGATTCTGTTAATGCTTTTAAGAGGGGCTTGGATGATTTCTTGAATAAACCTAATATGAAAGGCTATTGTGATACTAAATTCTATAGTTAAGTATGGATATGGGTATATATAATTTATGTGAAGGTATGAAGGGGTGTGTGTATGGATGCTGGGTTTCATTTGTAGGGGTTGAACTTGATGGACTTTTTTCAATCCGATCTAAATATGTAACTATGTAAAAGGGAAATATTTACTTAAATATATATATTACAGTTTGGTAAGATTCCTTATTATACCACTTGATATACAGTAAATGATCTGTTGCTTAAAGGGGACCCTTCACCCAAAAAAATATTCATAATCCTATTTTATCACATCAGTCAAGCAAAATGAACTTTAATTACACTATATAAATTATTTGAATCTTGTTTCCTTCAGTCTGGTAATTCATAATTATAGCAAGCAGGCAGGATCCATTTTGTGGACACTG
Source organism: Xenopus laevis (assembly GCF_017654675.1). Classification (NCBI taxonomy): domain Eukaryota; kingdom Metazoa; phylum Chordata; class Amphibia; order Anura; family Pipidae; genus Xenopus; species Xenopus laevis. The sequence goes on from NC_054380.1 coordinate 46,465,380, forward strand.
TTATTAAGACAAGCCTTGCATCAGCTCAGAATCTTGTTTGTGCACCAGAATGGGGGACCTGATGTCCATCCCCATGCCCTGGTTACACAATTAAGTGGTAAATAGAATGGGGGAATGTGGGGAGAGCAGCGATTTCTAGGAAGTGCTGAATGGAAAGTGAAAGTAATTGTCTGCCCGCCTCTATGCCCAGGGCCCAGGACAGCTGAGATTTTTAAATGAGCTTACAGCAGCTATGAATGCTTTAATAAAAAATAGAAATTGGATTTCATGTTTTATTTAAAAAGGACTTTTATTATACAGCTTTTTGTGTCTGGGTGACAGGTCCACTTTAAGTATTTATTTTGGGGGTATAGTTTTCCTTTAAACAAATAGAGCCCTAAAGATACACTTGTTGGGTATATGGTAAAAAACCAAATACTGAGAATAATGGGTTGAACAGCACAAAAAGATCTCTTTTTATTATTATTATTATTATTTTGAAATGTCATACAAATTACCAACACATGGATCTGTGTCACCAAACGTGCTCAAATCTTACAAACTATATAGAATGACCACATGATAAATTTATACTTTCAGAACCACTTTACACATGATCTCATAAAATCAGACCATGTACAACTCATCATAGCAGGGATAAAAGAAGAAAACCTTCTGCAGCCACAACTGTGCTATTTGCATTGGTATTTGATTCCTTAATATACTTTCTTCTGTATGTTATCTTCACAGTATTGCATAGCATCTATGTGTATGTATATACGTTGGTAAAATACTCCTACAACATAACATTTCTATCCCCCAGTGGACTTTTTAATAAAATTAGCCATCTTAATACCACTTCTATATAAAGCTATTATATGATTGTAGAAAATTGATTAAAGCTTTCTAACTTACTTTAGAATATGGCAGTGCAGAAAGAGGAGTTCTGAGTCTGCAGTGTGTTTTCTGCCAGCTTCTCGGAGATATTGTCATGGGGACCACAAACAAACAGAAGTTATGTTTGCCTTGCTGTTCTCTATCTGAACAA